>NW_021267075.1:0-1993 GCF_002162155.2 Triticum dicoccoides
GATAGGAGCTGCACATATCTCTTTCTCAGGGCACACTCAGATAGGTCAAGCTACGAGTAAAACCAACCCTCAAGTTTCCCCGAGGTGGCCCCGCAGGCTGCCCAGTTCGGACCAACACTCAGAGGAGCACTGGCCCGGGGGGGTTAAATAAGATGACCCTTGAGTCTGCAGAACCCAAGGGAAAGAAAAGGCTAGGTGGCAAATGGTAAAACCAAGGTTGGGCATTGCTGGAAGAGCTTTACTTAAGGCGAACTGTCAAGGGGTTCCCATTATAGCCCAACCGTGTAAGGAACGCAAAATCCGGGAACATAACACCGATATGACGGAAACTAGGGCGGCAAGAGTGGAACAAAACACCAGGCATAAGGCCGAGCCTTCCACCCTTTACCAAGTATATAGATGCATTAATTAAATAAGATATATTGTGATATCCCAACAAGTAAACATGTTCCAACAAGGAACAACATCTCCATATTCCAACAAGGAACAAACTTCAATCTTCACCTGCAACTAACAACGCTATAAGAGGGGCTGAGCAAAGCGGTAACATAGCCAATCAACGGTTTGCTAGGACATGGTGGGTTAGAGGTTTGACATGGCAATTTAGGAGGCTGACAAGCAAATGGTAGGCATCGTAGCATTGGCATAGCAAGAGCGAGCAAACTAGCATAGCAAAGATAGTAGTGATTTCGAGGGTATGATCATCTTGCCTGAGATCCCGCAAGGAAGAAGAACGGATCCAAGAAGAAGACAAACGGTCGTAGATGAACGAATCCTCACAACTCCGGAACGAAACCGAAGCTAACGTGAGAAGCAACCCGGAAAGAAACAAACAACATAGTAAACACACAAGCATAAACAAGTCATGATGCACAAACAAGTATGATGCATGTCCGGTTTAATGAGGCATGGCATGGCAAAGAGCGACAAACAATACTACAAGTTAAGTGGAGCTCAATATGCAATGAGGTGCATGTTGACGGAACACCACATCAATTATTTAGTTATCTCTCGTTTAAGCTACCCAACAATATTAACTGTTGTTAAACATGGCAAGAGGTGAAGCATAATATAAACTATACCATCTAAACAATTTAAATGGGGTCGGCTATAAAAACAACAAATCCGGTAAATCCCCATATGCATTTAGCAATTTAATGCAACAACAAGTTTAAACATTTTAAATGTTGTTATCATGATGCGGATGACATATACAAGTTTTATGCAATTTTATGAAAAACGTTAACATAAGCATGTTATGAAGCATTACTCGCCGTGGCGGAATGAAAAGGGTGCCACGGCGGCGAAACAGAAATGGTGCCACGGCAACATATCCGAAAATGATGCCATGGCAACATATCGGTTCCGGTAGCTCACAGAGATACCGGTGCAAAAGGAGGCGTGACGTGAGCGAGTCATGCAAGATGGTGGGGTGATCCCGACTTCCGGGTTCCCACGGGACGGTGGCACGGCAAAAGAGGGGCATCGCAAGGACGATTAGATCACGGAGCAAACGATGCATCTCATTCAACACACGCATTAAGTCACGGGCGTCGTCTCAGCGTTATACCTTCGAAGCGTGCGTTTTCGGAGCGGTTCGAGTCGTCGAGGGAAGTAGTCGTTCACGGGCCGTAGTGGAGGTAGTCGTTCACAGGTCGTCGTGGGAAGTAGTCGTACACGACGTCGGTAGTGGTACACGGGTCTTCGGGCGACGGTAGATGCTACATGTTTTCGTAGATGAACTTGGCGATCCGAAGGGGTACTTGACGAAATCCACCTCGGATGTAGTCGTACCCGTGTAGTCGGACTTGACAAAAAAAAGGCACACCGGATGCAGTCACGGACTTGGTGAAAATCTGAAGATGGCCTTGGCGGATGCAAGCAGCAGCACAGGGCTGGCAGAGGCAACGCGGGACAAGGGCGAGGCGACGCCGCGGGGTTGCGGGAGGCGAAGCCACAGGGCGGCGCAGCTGCTGGGGCTCCGACGAACTCC
>NW_021267076.1:0-1993 GCF_002162155.2 Triticum dicoccoides
GATAGGAGCTGCACATATCTCTTTCTCAGGGCACACTCAGATAGGTCAAGCTACGAGTAAAACCAACCCTCAAGTTTCCCCGAGGTGGCCCCGCAGGCTGCCCAGTTCGGACCAACACTCAGAGGAGCACTGGCCCGGGGGGGTTAAATAAGATGACCCTTGAGTCTGCAGAACCCAAGGGAAAGAAAAGGCTAGGTGGCAAATGGTAAAACCAAGGTTGGGCATTGCTGGAAGAGCTTTACTTAAGGCGAACTGTCAAGGGGTTCCCATTATAGCCCAACCGTGTAAGGAACGCAAAATCCGGGAACATAACACCGATATGACGGAAACTAGGGCGGCAAGAGTGGAACAAAACACCAGGCATAAGGCCGAGCCTTCCACCCTTTACCAAGTATATAGATGCATTAATTAAATAAGATATATTGTGATATCCCAACAAGTAAACATGTTCCAACAAGGAACAACATCTCCATATTCCAACAAGGAACAAACTTCAATCTTCACCTGCAACTAACAACGCTATAAGAGGGGCTGAGCAAAGCGGTAACATAGCCAATCAACGGTTTGCTAGGACATGGTGGGTTAGAGGTTTGACATGGCAATTTAGGAGGCTGACAAGCAAATGGTAGGCATCGTAGCATTGGCATAGCAAGAGCGAGCAAACTAGCATAGCAAAGATAGTAGTGATTTCGAGGGTATGATCATCTTGCCTGAGATCCCGCAAGGAAGAAGAACGGATCCAAGAAGAAGACAAACGGTCGTAGACGAACGAATCCTCACAACTCCGGAACGAAACCGAAGCTAACGTGAGAAGCAACCCGGAAAGAAACAAACAACATAGTAAACACACAAGCATAAACAAGTCATGATGCACAAACAAGTATGATGCATGTCCGGTTTAATGAGGCATGGCATGGCAAAGAGCGACAAACAATACTACAAGTTAAGTGGAGCTCAATATGCAACGAGGTGCATGTTGACGGAACACCACATCAATTATTTAGTTATCTCTCGTTTAAGCTACCCAACAATATTAACTGTTGTTAAACATGGCAAGAGGTGAAGCATAATATAAACTATACCATCTAAACAATTTAAATGGGGCCGGATATAAAAACAACAAATCCGGTAAATCCCCATATGCATGTAGCAATTTAATGCAACAACAAGTTTAAACATTTTAAATGTTGTTATCATGATGCGGATGACATATACAAGTTTTATGCAATTTTATGAAAAACGTTAACATAAGCATGTTATGAAGCATTACTCGCCGTGGCGGAATGAAAAGGGTGCCACGGCGGCGAAACAGAAATGGTGCCACGGCAACATATCCGAAAATGATGCCATGGCAACATATCGGTTCCGGTAGCTCACAGAGATACCGGTGCAAAAGGAGGCGTGACGTGAGCGAGTCATGCAAGATGGTGGGGTGATCCCGACTTCCGGGTTCCCACGGGACGGTGGCACGGCAAAAGAGGGGCATCGCAAGGACGATTAGATCACGGAGCAAACGATGCATCTCATTCAACACACGCATTAAGTCACGGGCGTCGTCTCAGCGTTATACCTTCGAAGCGTGCGTTTTCGGAGCGGTTCGAGTCGTCGAGGGAAGTAGTCGTTCACGGGCCGTAGTGGAGGTAGTCGTTCACAGGTCGTCGTGGGAAGTAGTCGTACACGACGTCGGTAGTGGTACACGGGTCTTCGGGCGACGGTAGATGCTACATGTTTTCGTAGATGAACTTGGCGATCCGAAGGGGTACTTGACGAAATCCACCTCGGATGTAGTCGTACCCGTGTAGTCGGACTTGACAAAAAAAAGGCACACCGGATGCAGTCACGGACTTGGTGAAAATCTGAAGATGGCCTTGGCGGATGCAAGCAGCAGCACAGGGCTGGCAGAGGCAACGCGGGACAAGGGCGAGGCGACGCCGCGGGGTTGCGGGAGGCGAAGCCACAGGGCGGCGCAGCTGCTGGGGCTCCGACGAACTCC
>NW_021267077.1:0-4149 GCF_002162155.2 Triticum dicoccoides
GTTGTTCCACTTGCTCTTGGACAATCTCCGGAATCCGCGCCACCTGTGCCTTGAGTTCTTGAACCTCTCGCGCCTGGCTTTCCGAGCTGGTCTTTTTCTCCTTCTGCACACCAGCGGTATAGTATGACCCCCATTTTGTCGACAAGCCTTTGCCGGCCACACGACCAGCTGACGTCGGCTTACTGAGCTTATCCTTGTTCTTCATTATATTCAACCCCCTATTTAGAGTGGTGTCCCAAGGGTTGCTCTGAGTCGACCCCGCGCTACTGCTTTCAGTCGCCTGCGGAAGGAATGTGAACCATTTAGAAATTCGGCTTCATTAATTAGAATGCAACCATATGGAGCTAATTACACGGGGGTGTATTCCTTACCAGAACAAGCTCAAGCCGCCTGGTCTTCGGATCCGTGGTAAGCTCCTTTGTTTTCGGGTCCTTCTTGTACTGGGCCCTGACAAAGTTCCTGGTCTGCTTGTCACCGTATTTATCGAAGAGGGGCGGTAGGCCTTGCTCGGCACGGTCCGCCTCCTCCTTGTCCCATATAGGCTCCGCCACTCTGTAACCGCCGGGACCGAGTGTGTGTTCCCCTATGTTCAGCTCCCGCATTTGTTTCCCCCACTCACTTGATTGGGAGCTTGCGGTGCTCGAGCAATTGATCTTGAACTCGTTGTAGTCATCTTCGGTGATCGAAGGATTTTTCTCCTTGATCTTCTCATAACTCTCACCTTTCTCGATCATTCTCTTCACATTGCTTTTCCAAGTAGACAGGGCCTTGCTCATCTTCGTGAGGGCAGCATTGTTCACTTTATTCCCTTTGAGGCTTGTGTTTTCGAATTCAGCGGGGAACTTGTATCGTTCGTGCAGCTTCGTGAAGAGGAGGTGGCGCAAATTCCCCCGGTCAGGATGCCTCAGGTTCTCGGTGTTGATCGAGGCGGTGCTCCGGACAATGCACCCGAGCTGAACCGAGTACCCCTTGACTATTCGTTCGGGCGCCGTTGGATTCCCGTTGGAGTCCACTTCAGTAACTTCCTCCTTGAGGGTGCGGAGCACGATCGGGCGCCGGTCCTTCCGTTGCCTCTTCGGCTGGCTGCTATCTGTGCGTGCGCCGCCATCATCAGTGGTGCCATCCTCGGCGGCACCATCAGTGGTGGCATCAGTGTGGTCATCCTCGGCGGCACCATCCGTGGTCTCAGGATCGGTGGGGAAGGCGGCGGCCTCATACAAGTGAGGTTGTTCCTCCATCTCCTGGGACAGCTCCCAGAATGCCTTGCCGCCCGAACCCCCGGCCTCATTGTTGTGGGCCATGTTTCTCTCTAAATAGAAACAAAGTTTGGTCAAAAAGTTGGTTATTGTCAAGGAACAAGATCATGGTCTCATCATTTAGGGTTTGTCGACACCGAGGCATCCTAAAATCTAAGCTTTTATCATTGAGGGTTTTTCGACGCCAAGGCACCCTAAAAGCCTAACTTTTCATCATTTTGGTTTTTATCGACACCGAGGCACCCTAAAAGCCATGCATTAGTCACAAGTACGCCGGGGCACTTGATCCTACTTAATTAACTACTAAGATACCCCGGCCCATGCATTAGTCACAAGTACCCCATATGTCCTATTTTTAGCAAAGTCATGCTAAAATTCACGGAAAATTTCAGCATGACCTTTGCTGAAAATAGGACATATGGAGTACCCGAATTTGCCGGAACGGAAGTTAATCGACATTCCGGCAAACTCAAGGGCCTCTCGGGGTACCTGCAAAATCATCACGACACGATGGTCGGAGACAAAACCCAGCAAACTAGCAAAATCATCACAAATTGTTTTCTGTTAAAGATGATCATCATCTTTACATGTCTTTCTCAATGTGATCACAAGTAATTTAGAGGCATCACAAGTAATTTAGAGCATCACAAGGCACTAGTAGTTCAGTACATGAACAAGTTTTACAAACCCATATAAGAACAAGTGAATTCTAGTCCCATTGACACTCCTGGTTTTCTACAAACACCAAGTACTACGGCTAACTGGATGTTGGCTATCTTTTATAGTGTCTCTGTTACATGCCAGTTTGGTCATTGCTAACTCTTGATGTAACTGATATTTTGATTCCTGAACCCCCGATATGCTGTTGTGGTTAATCCTAAGAGAAGATTTTGAACAATGAGAAGTCCATGGATATGTTGTGTTTCTGACTTCCGTTGAGGATCATGGAAATTGGATATGTGAGTGGTCGGTGGACCAACTTTTCACTAAAAATAACAGAAGAGTCCTTTGTTTTCCACTAAAATTATCAGTGTCATCTGGTTTCATGGCAATATTTATCTAGCATGTTCCGTATTGATTTCATTGTATTTTCTGTTCCATCATATTTCAGTTAGTACTAAGGTTCTTTTTTTAGGGAACTCAGTTAGTACTCAGTTTACAGAAACGGTTCGATGTCTATCATATACAACCATTTTCCCTGTTATAAAAGACATGAAAGATCACAACAATATTGATCTGAAAAGAACAGAAAAAAAGAGAAATAGTATGTATGCAGTGGTGATTCTACCTTGCTTTCTCAGCCGTGGGTGATGAAGTGCCTCTGTTCTGTTGTGTCTGCAGTGGTATGGAGATGAATGAATTGGTATTAGGTTCAAATATGATCGATGGATACTCTAACTGTCCCAGAAATATTGAGTTTACTTGATCAAAATTTTAACTGGTAAAGATATATATCCTGTTAAGGATATATATCCTGTTCATGCATATGTTCACTTGTGTTATTATTATACATATGTAGACTGCGGCACGGCCCATGCTGAAGAGTGCTTTGGTATAAACAAACTACTCATTTAGTTTTCAAACACAAATGGTAAATATGTTGAGGCCCAAAAACTAAGTGTACCAACAACCTAAGCTAAACAAGATGAGCACAAGATGTATAATAATAACACAAGTGATAAATAACCTAAAAGAAGATAAATAACTTGAAGCACTAACAAACAATTTCAGCGGCACGATTTTTGTAGAACCACAACTTCAGAGATTTATAACACAGAAGCACAACTTCAGAAGAAAGAGTAACACATAACCCAAGTTTCCAAGTTAGAGGAGTTCGACAACGGATCTGACAGAAATGGCCCTGCGATGTCAGTGATGATGTGGAGTCTCAATTTACTCAAAAGACAGTGTTGTAACGACAGTAGCTGAATCTGGTTGCAGAAATACAATTTTCTCCATAATGCGCAGTCAACAACTTAATGAGTTCAGCAGAAGGTTTTAACTAAATATTCTGGAGGTGTGAGCATCAACAATAAATCTTCTCCAATGCTTTACACTTGCCAATGACAAAACAAAGTTGTATCTCTAGCCATGTTTCAACAGGAGCCAACCTCAAATCCTTCAAATTCTCACAACAGAAAATCATATCTATTCAGGTTGTGAGCGTTGTACGAGGAATCATAACCCACAACAGAACCCCAGAAGTTCTCCCTCGATCTCAAATTCAAACTTTTGGAGCTTCGTCCATCCTGGACCGAACTTTAGGTGGCCATACTAACTGACTCCCTTTCAGTTCTTTATTACATGATTTGCACCAGAAAAATCTTCACCACATGCATATATAATGTTGATCTCCTATATATGTTTTGCAAAAATTCTATATAATCCCACAAAAATATCAAAGACTAATGGCAAAGCTTCATAAAATTTGACTTAGGTCAAACTAATATGCAGAGTAAATAAAACAGAAAAAGTAGTTAAGTTTATTTTGACAATCACCCAATAACCCTGAAAGAACTGGCTCTACCCAACTTATATCCATCCAGAGGCCCAAAGAGAACTGACCCTTAATATATACTCCCTCCTTTAGTGATCTAAACATTCTCATATTTCTTGACATGATCTAGCCCAAAGAGAACCGACCCTTAATTATATACTCCCCTTTAGTGATCTAAATACTCTTATATTTCTTTACGCGATCTAAACATTCTAATATTTCTTTATGCAGGGAGTACATGAACTAAAGCACTGTCATGTGTCATCCCATGGAAGAAACAGAGAATTGCAGAGGGGTTAGCTAGGCAGGCAGGCGGCAGACCTTGAGACGGGCTCGACGTTGATGGCGCGGCACTCGTAGCAGCCGGAGAGGCCGCGGAGGGAGGACGGGTGCCCC
>NW_021267078.1:0-1043 GCF_002162155.2 Triticum dicoccoides
AACCAAGGATAGTTAGCACACATCTCTTCAAATATAGAAAATTTCAAATATTAAAACTTGATAAGAACCAAGGATAGTTAGCACACATCTCTTCAAATATTGTAAATTTCAAATATTAAAACTTGATAAGTACCAAGGATAGTTAGCACACATCTCTTCAAATATAGCAAATTTCAAATACTAAAACTTGATAAGCACCAAGGATAGTTAGCACACATCTCCTCAAATATTGAAAATTTAAAATATTAAAACTTGATAATAACCAAGGATAGTTAGCACACATCTCTTCAAATATAGCAAATTTCAAATATTAAAACTTGAAAAGTACCAAGGATAGTTAGCACACATCTCTTCAAATATAGAAAATTTCAAATATTAAACCTAGGTAAGAACCTAGGATAGTTAGCACACATCTCTTCAAATATTACAAGTTTCAAATATTAAAACTTGATAAGAACCAAGGATATTTAGCACACATCTCTTCAAATATTGCAAATTTCAAATATTAAAACTTGATAAGAACCAAGGATAGTTAGCACACATCTCTTCAAATATAGAAAATTTCAAATATTAAAACTTGGTAAGAACCTAGGATAGTTAGCACACATCTCTTCAAATATTGCAAATTTCAAATATTAAAACTTGATAAGAACCAAGGATAGTTAGCACACATCTTTTCAAATATTGCAAATTTCAAATATTAAAACTTGATAAGAACCAAGGATAGTTAGCACACATCTCTTCAAATATAGCACATTTCAAATATTAAAACTTGATAAGAACCAAGGATAGTTAGCACACATCTCTTCAAATATTGCAAATTTCAAATATTAAAACTTGATAAGAACCAAGGATAGTTAGCACACATCTCTTCAAATATAGCAAATTTCAAATATAAAAACTGGATAAGAACCTAGGATAGTTAGAACACATCTCTTCAAATATAGCAAATTTCAAATATTCAAACTTGATAAGAACCAAGGATAGTTATCACACATCTCTTTCAAATTAGAAAATTTCAAATATTAAAACTTGATAAGAAC
>NW_021267079.1:0-1297 GCF_002162155.2 Triticum dicoccoides
ATATAGGATTTTCCCTGTGGGGGTGCACATGTTGCACCCCCTTGGGCTCGGGCCTGGGTATATTAATACCAACTTGGCGCTTGAAAATGTCATCACGCCCAAATCCAATCCCCTCATCACCTCGAGCTACTTTTTCAAATGGTTGGGTGCTGCAGATCGACTGCGCCGAGGAGGACGGCATCGTGGTGTTCCAGGGCGGCAGCAGGGTGAAGGCAGACGCCATCGTGCACTACACTGGGTACCTGCATATTGTATAAAATTAGTTACTCCCTCCGTTTCATAATGTAGTGCCTATAGATTTTTGCAAAAGTCAAACAATACAAACTTTGACCATATTTATAGAGAAAAGTAGGTACATCTAGAATACCAAATGGACATCATTGGATACATCACGAGTTATATTTTCAGAATGTGTATGTTTGATATTGTAGATATAGACAGTTTTCTCTATACACTTGGTCAAATTTGACAAAGTTTGACTTTCACAAAAATCTATAGGCACTACATTGTGGAATGAAGGGAGTACCAAATTATGCTTGTAGTGGAGATCGATGTTAACCGATGGAGATGTGCTCGTCGTAGGTACAAGTACAGCTTCTCGTTCTTCGGCGACGACTCTGCTATCACGGTGGACGACAACCGCGTCGGCCCGCTGTACAAGCACGTGTTCCCGCCGCGGCTGGCCCCTAGCATCTCCTTCGTCGGACTGCCATTCAAGGGATTCCTTTTCCCGGTGTTCCAGCTCCAGAGCAGCTGGGTGGCCGGGGTTCTGTCGGGGAGGATCGAGCTCCCGTCGTCAGAGCAGATGACGCAGGACGTGGTGTCCTTCTACTCAGACATGGAGGCCCGCGGACACTCAAAGAGGTTCACCCACGACCTGGGCGTAGGCACATTCGAGTACGAGGATTGGCTGGTTGAGCGGTGCGGGCTGGAGAGGATCGAGGAGTGGAGGAAGGAGATCTATGTCACGGCGAGAGGCAGGGTGAGGGACCAGCCGGACAGCTACCGGGACAAGTGGGATGACGACGCCCAACTGTTGGAGCAAGCGCAACGTGAGATCTCGCCAAGTTCTGATCTTACCTCATCGAGGGCTACTTGCGGTTCGGCTTATTCGGAAATGGAATGGTTGATGATATGAAGGACCTTATTTTGTTTGGACAAAAATATTTTAAATATAAGTATAAATAAAAGAGTGCACTAGCCGGAAATCGAACCCTGGTCTGTACTGTGGTAGGGTATTATTCTACCACTAGACCCGGGTATATGCCAATAATTTGTATGAAAACGATGCATAAAA
>NW_021267080.1:0-1171 GCF_002162155.2 Triticum dicoccoides
AAAAAAATGAAAGAAAATAAGTTTTCCATGTGATATGTGGTCTAGTTGTGGAGAAAATTCACAAATATGAATTTCGACTTTATTTGCGAAATCTCTCTGGAATTTGTAACACGGGCATAACTTTTGCATACAAACTCGGATTAAAAAGTTTTTTATATGAAAAATCATCTACTCGAAAAGTTACGGGGCTTTTAAGATCTAGAGGGAAAAAAATGGAAAAAATTTCAAACTTACTAGTGGCGTTTGCTAGGTGCGCCACTAGTAACAGAAAAAAAATTAGTTTTGAATTTTTTTTGGGATTTTTTTTTCAAAATATGATACGTAATATGAACGAAAGGTTTAATAGGATTGATATGCTAGATATATCAACAAGTGCCTGTTAAGTGAGCTGGTGCTGGGGTTGGATAAAACTCTGAAGTAAAGCGTGCTTGGGCTAGAATAGTGTGAGGATGGGTGACCTTTCGGGAAGTTTGACCACGGAGTGCGATTTGACCTGAGAAAAAGCTAATGAATCTTAAACCCATTGATAAAAAGAAAAAAAAGAGAATAAATAATAATAATATAGTATAGTTAGGGAATAAAAGAGGATTTGGGGATAGAGGGACTTGAACCCTCACAACTTATAAAGTCGACGGATTTTCCTTTTACTAGAAATTTCATTGTTGTCAGTATTGACATGTAGAATGGGACTCTCTCTTTGTCCTCGTCCGATTAATCCACTTTTTTAAAGATCTCGAAAACTTTGAATTTGAATTGAAGAATTTGATTATTCAATATTCAATTGGAGTGGATTCACAATAATGAAAAAAAATTACGATATGAGTATATTGACCCGAGATTAAGCCATAGTGACCCGAGATTAAGAAAAAACTAAAAAAAATATGAAAAAAAAATTAAAATGATTTTTTTGAATTTTTTTTGTTAGTAATGGTGCACTTCTATGTGGTGCGCCATTACTAAGTCAGATAGTAATTGCGCACCTCTAGGCATTACTAAAAATTACTAATGGCGTGATGCTAGTGGCGCACCTGTAGTGCGCCATTAAAGGGCGAAACAGGTGCGCCACTAACAAGCCTTTTTCTAGTAGTGAGAGCTGTAGGTAGCGGCCGTGTTGGAACAAGTCTAGGTACGTAGCGACCACTTGAAAATGCCGACCAATGGTGTATCTGTC
>NW_021267081.1:0-1055 GCF_002162155.2 Triticum dicoccoides
CATAGGAAGCAAAGTAATATTTTTATCGTTATGAACAAGAGTATAGTGATTGTTTCTACCATGGTGTACAGAATTTTTATCAAATTGCCATGGTCTACCAAGTAATAAGGAACATGCTTGCATAGGTACCACATCACAATCAACATAATCAGCATATGTAGAGATACTAAAATGCACACGAACAGTACGTGTTACCTTAACCTTGCCGCTGTTGTTGAACCATTGGATGTAGTAAGGATGTGGATGTGGTCTTGTGGTGAGAGAAAGCTTCTCCACCATCTCCATGCTAGCCAAGTTGTTGCAGCTCCCTCCGTCTATGATGACGTGCACAGAACGTTCCTTCACAACTCCCTTGGTATGGAACAAATTGTGCCTCTGATTTTGCTCAGCTTGTGTGATCTGCACACTCAAAACACGTTGAGCAACTAAACATTCATACCTGTCAGCGTCTTCAGGAGCCATGTATTGCGTCTCATGATCAGAATCATCTCCACCATGTTCTTCACGTGTAATAAGAGCCAAAGTCTCCTCATCATAGTCACTAGCAGACTCATATCCACCATCCGTGGTAGCAATCATCACACGCGAGAGATTTGCATTCTCTCGCATAATGACCTCCTCCCTTACAACGACGACAAATAATATCACTTGTGTGCCCTGTTGATGCCATGGAAGAAGAAGAACGCTGTGCAGGCCCCGCAGGTGCGCTCTTGGCAGATAATGGTGGTTGTGCCTGTTTTCTTGTATCACGGCTGGAGGTGGCACCGGATGGAGGTGCTGGTGCAGTTGAAGTAGAAGATGCACGTGGTGTCCATGATGAAGGTCGGCCTGCAGAAAAGTTAGTTCGCCCCAATGCTTGTCGATCCTGCACTTCACGTTCAGCTTTACAAGCAAGATGGAATAAGCGAGTGATATTAGTATACTCCTTATAGTCTAGAATGGTCTGAATCTCTCTATTTAATCCACCCAGAAAACGTGCAAGCATAGCTTCATTCTCCTCAACAATACCACATCTAATCATGCCAGTTTGTAATTCCTGATAATATTCTTCTACA
>NW_021267082.1:0-1206 GCF_002162155.2 Triticum dicoccoides
AAAGAAAAGATATTTCTTAAGAAGATCAGACAATAGAGCCCCATTCTTGCATAAAAGAAATGTAAGAAGATATAATCCTAAGAAAACCTATGATAAAACATGCAGGTGTTTCATATGTAACTCACCAGATCATCTAAGTAGAACTTGCCCTAATAAAGACCAGAAAAGATACTCTAGCAAATATGAAGAACAAGAGAGGGTGTTAATTATAGATAGCGTTAATGAAAATATATTAGTATGTGATGATGAAATAAAAGACGATGAGTCAATATATTCAATTATAGAAACAGATGAAGTAGAAAATGAGGCTCCAGAATATGAATCAAGTGAAGATGAAATAGACCTAATAGATGATTTAGCCGGTTTAAAAATTGAAATGATGAACCAAGTAGATTGTGAACATGATTGGATTAGAGGAAAAGGTGATTATAACATAAAATGTGCTTTCTGTATATATTATCCAAGCCAAGATAATAGGTTTGCATGTAGCTTGTGTTTAAAACAAGCATGTGCCTCATGTCTAAGAGCCAATAATCAAAAGTGGAGACAAGAGATAGAATTGGAACCAGAAGAGCGAATATTATCCAGTAGGGTTAGAAATTTAGAAAATAGAATAAATAAGCTAGAAGCAGAGCTAGAAAAACTTAAAGATGAGTTAGAAAATAGTAAAGAGGAAAATGATAATGTTCCAAAAAACACAGAAATGAAAGAGAAAATGGTAACAGTAAGGGACAAAAAAGGAGACAAATCAATACAATTGAAAGATGCAATTACTAGTTTTGGAAACAAATATATTGTTCGATTACCATTCAAAGAAGTGTTAGGAATAAGGATCCCAGTTAAGATTGTTCTGAAGCCAAATATTTCATATAAAGTACTGGCACTATTAGATACTGGTTGCACTAAAAATATCATCCATGATAAATATTTTATGAGATGTCCCGAAATAGTTGAAACTATAGATGATAATAAAGCTGAAGTATCTACCGATATGTCAGGAATAAAGAAGATCCATAACCAGCTAGCATATAATATTGAAGCTTACATAAATGGCACAAAATATATAATAGATGAAATTACAATAAGAGATTTGTCAGTAATAAATGATGACATGATAATAGGGTTAAGATTTTTACAACAATCTTTACAAACCACAATCATACATGAAGAGGGGGTAACATTTATTCCTTATCAAGATAATGTTCC
>NW_021267083.1:0-930 GCF_002162155.2 Triticum dicoccoides
GAGTAATGGTACACGAAACGGGCCAGAATCTGCCAAAACTGCGAGTGTTGATGACCGACACGTAAGTGCACCTTGGGGTTCGTCAATCGTGGAAATCACTAAGAGACCCCGAAACAGTGAGTAATAGTACTCAAAACGGGTCAGAATCGGCCAAAACTGCGAGTGTTGATGACCGACACGTAAGCACACCTTGGGGTTCAACAACTATGCAAATCGCATTGGGACCCCTAAACGGGGAGTAATAGTCCATGAAATGGGCCAGAATCGTCCAAAACTGCGAGTGTTGATGACCGACACGTAAGCGCACCTTGGGGTTCGTCAATCGTGGAAATCACTCTGAGACCCCAAAACAGTGATTAATATTCCACGAAATGGGCGAGAATCTGCCAATACTGCGAGTGTTGATGACCGACACGTAAGCACACCTTGGGGTTCAACAACTATGCAAATCGCATTGGGACCCCTAAACGGGGAGTAATAGTCCATGAAATGGGCCAGAATCGTCCAAAACTGCGAGTGTTGATGACCGACACGTAAGCACACCTTGGGGTTCAACAACTATGCAAATCACATCGGGACCCCAAAACGGGGAGTAATAGTCCATGAAATGGGCCCGAATCGGCCAAAACTGTGATTGTTGATGACCGACACGTAAGCGCACCTTGGGGTTCGTCAATCGTGCAAATCACTCTGAGACCCCAAAACAGTGATTAATATTCCACGAAACGGGCCAGAATCTGCCTAAACTGCGAGTGTTGATGACCGACACATAAGCGCACCTTGGGGTGCGTCAATCATGGAAATCACTCCAAGACCCCAAAACAATGAGTAATAGTCCACGAAACGGGCCAGAATTGGCCAAAACTGCGCGTGTTGATGGCCGACATGTAAGTGCACCTTGGGGTTCGTCAATCGTGGAAATCACTCTGA
>NW_021267084.1:0-1690 GCF_002162155.2 Triticum dicoccoides
ACTTTTATGGATTTGAGAACACTTGATGTATGTCTTGCATGTGGATACCCGTGGTGACAACAGGGTGTTTTATTGATTCACTTGATGTATGTTTTGGCACTCAACTCGCGGATACCCGATGTGACATTGGGGTAATCTATACATAGCGGTTGATGCACGTTTTCGTCCTACTTTCTCCGGCAAAAAACTTGGCACACTCTCTGAATATTTTTGTATTAGATTGAATATTATGAATCTGAAGTTGTTTGATGCATATCGAATAATCAACTCGCGGATACTTGTGGTGACATTGGAGTATCTAGGTGACATTAGAGTTGGTTGATGTGTATCATATGGTGTTATTTTAGTATGTACTTCAGGGCTGTTTGTGACACTTATAGGAATAGCTCAATAGATTGATCAGAAAGGATAACTTTGAGGTTGTCTCGTACCCTACAACAATTTCAACTTATGTTCTCCGCTAGATAAGAACTTTGGAGTGATTCTTTGTCGCATGTTGAGGGATTGTTATATGATTCAGTTATATTAGCACTATTGAGAGATTGCACTGGTGAAAGTATAAACCCTAGGCCTTGTTTCTAAGCATTACAATACCAATTTTTTTCACTATTGTTACTTGCTACCTTGCTGGGTCTTTTCATATTACAAAAACCTATATCTACTATCCATACTACACTTGTATCATCATCTCTTCGCCGAACTAGTGCACCTATACAATTTGCCATTGTATTGGGTGTGTTGGGGACACAAGAGATTTCTTGTATTTGATTGCAGGGTTGTTTGAGAGACCATCTTCATACTACGTCTCCCACGGATTTATAAATTTTAGGTCATCCACTTGAGGAAAAATTGCTACTGCCCTACAAAACCATGCGCTTGGAGGCCTAACACGAGTCTACAAAAGTAAGTTGTGTAGTATACATCAGTACACATAATAAGAACTACGAGAACAATAAGAAGATCAATACAAGCAACACAAACACAAAAAGGAGAAGAAAAATAAGAAGAATAACAACACAAGCGAGACATACACAAAAAGTATTGTCTACACATAAGTCCTCACCAAATAGGTAATGCAACCTTTCAAATTGTTGTTCAGAAATTCAGTTTCTACTTCGTAATTTCATTTAGGGCCAACTTAAGCATTTATGTTACACATTGAATTGCTAATTTCCTAACCTTAAATTGATTACTTGAATTCTACAAAACTATCCACCACTTGATCGTCTTAAAGAGCATGTCTTCATGTCGTGAACCACTAACTCATTCATGGTTATTTAAAACAATGATCACTCTGATGACCCCCATTATGTTTGTACAAGCTATACCAACAATTCTATGTGTATATGCAAATTTAGAAGCAAAATGTGTTGGTAAGGGGAAATTACGATTTACCAGTCAAAATAGGGACATATTTCTCGCCTTCGAGCATTGGTATTTATAAACATGGCTTTCTCCAACTCACTCAAAACCTGAAATATATCTGGCCCATTTTGAAGAATACATATCAATTTCACAGCTATAGATAAACAAAACCACTACACAAGCAGATGAATATAATCTGGTGGACATAGTATATTTAATTGTGAGAAAATAAAGAAAAACACCCGATATGAACCTCGAAAACAGTTGCTCATCCCTCTCCTTTTATTCGGACCTGGCATATGATGTTATCCTGTCTTTTCTATGT
>NW_021267085.1:0-1335 GCF_002162155.2 Triticum dicoccoides
TTAGAAGGGCATTTCAGGTTCATTGAAAATTATTTTAGTAAACCCTAGTTGGTTTCAGAGGGGACTGGGGGTTCTGTCATCCCCATTTCAAGTTTCTGATGAAAGAGTAAACATGATGCAACACTCTAATGCATGACTAGCTAGGTTGTGACAACTCACCCCCACTCAAAAGAATCTCGTCCCGAGATTTGGGTTCCTCCGGGAAGAAGGCGGGGTACTCGAGTCGAAGACGATCCTCCCTTTCCCAAGTTGCTTCATCCTCAGAATGGTGCGACCATTGAACCTTGAGAAACTTGATATTATGACGTCGGGTGGTACGTTCGGCCTGATCGAGGATACGAACGGGGTACTCTCGATATGTAAGATTATCTTGGAGATCAAGCGTTTCATGGTCCACTTCACGGATAGGATCCGAGAAGCAACGCCTGAGTTGAGAAACGTGGAAGACATCGTGAACTCTGGAGAGGTGCGGAGGTAGTTCCAACTAGTAGGCAACTTCTCCTCGTTTGGCAAGAATGCGAAAAGGTCCAATGTAACGAGGAGCCAATTTGCCTTTGATACCGAAACGATGGGTTCCCTTCAGAGGGGTGACCCGAAGATAAGCCTTCTCGTCAACCTCGAAAGTCATAGCCTTATGTTTTCGGTCATATTGACTCTTTTGACGAGATTGGGCTGTTTTCAACTTTTCACGAACGATACGAACTTGCTCTTCTGCTTCCTGAATCATATCCGGGCCAAAGAATTGTCTTTCCCCGGTCTCTGACCAGTTAAGGGGTGTTCGACACCGTCGTCCATAGAGAACTTCAAAAGGGGCTTTACCTAAGCTAGATTGATAGCTGTTGTTGTAAGCGAATTCGGCAAATGGAAGGCACTTCTCCCAGTCCATTCCGAATGAAATAACAGAGGCTCGAAGCATGTCTTCTAGAATTTGGTTGACGCGTTCCACTTGACCACTCGACTGAGGGTGGAAAGCGGTGCTAAAGGAGAGACGAGTTCCCATAGCATTTTGGAAACTTTCCCAAAATCGAGAGGTGAAAAGACTTCCTCGATCCGAGTTAATTTCCAAAGGAACACCATGAAGAGACACTATTCGGGAGATGTATAAGTCTGCCAGTTGACTAGCGGTTATACTCTCACGAACAGGTAAGAAATGGGCTACTTTGGAAAGACGATCGACCACGACGAAAATAGCATTATTCCCTCTCTTGGTCCTGGGAAAACCGGTAATGAAATCCATACCAATTTTATCCCATTTCCATTCAGGAATAGATAGGGGTTGAAGGGTGCCAGCAGGCCGTTGATGCTCTGCTTTTACACGACGACAGACGTCGCAAT
>NW_021267086.1:0-1119 GCF_002162155.2 Triticum dicoccoides
ATAACGATATCCTCCGCGAGCCTCAACGCTCATTGGACCGCACACATCGGTATGTATGATTTCCAACAAGTTGGTTGCTCGCTCCATTGTTCCGGAGAACGGAGTCTTGGTCATTTTGCCCAAGAGGCATGGTTCGCACGTGTCAAACGATTCATAATCAAGAGACTCTAAAAGTCCATCGGCATGGAGCTTCTTCATGCGCTTGACACCAATGTGACCAAGGCGGCAGTGCCACAAGTATGTGGGACTATCGTTATCAACTTTAAATCTTTTGGCATCTACACTATGAACATGTGTAATATTACGCTCGAGATTCATTAAGAATAAACCATTGACCATCGGAGCATGACCATAAAACATATCTCTCATATAAATCGAACAACCATTATTCTCAGACTTAAATGAGCAGCCATCTCGTATTAAACGAGATCCTGATACAATGTTCATGCTCAAACTTGGCACTAAATAACAATTATTAAGGTTCAAAACTAATCCCGTAGGTAAATGTAGAGGCAGCGTGCCGACGGCGATCACATCGACTCTGGAACCATTCCCGACGCGCATCGTCACCTCGTCCTTTGCCAGTCTCCGTTTATTCCGCAGCTCCTGCTGTGAGTTACAAATATGAGCAACGGCACCGGTATCAAATACCCAGGAGTTACTACAATTACTGGTAAGGTACACATCAATCACATGTATATCAAATATACCTTTGGTGTTGCCGGCCTTCTTATCCACTAAGTATTTGGGGCAGTTCCGCTTCCAGTGACCCTTCCCCTTGCAATAAAAGCACTCAGTCTCAGGCTTGGGTCCATTCTTTGACTTCTTCCCGGTAACTGGCTTACCAGGCGCGGCAACATCTTTGCCGTCCTTCTTGAAGTTCTTCTTACCCTTGCCCTTCTTGAACTTAGTGGTCTTATTGACCATCAACACTTGATGTTCTTTCTTGATTTCAGCCTCTGCTGACTTCAGCATCGAGAACACTTCAGGAATGGTCTTTTCCATCCCCTGCATGTTGTAGTTCATCACAAAGCTCTTGTAGCTTGGTGGGAGCGACTGGAGGATTCTGTCAATGACCGCCTCATCTGGGAGGTTAATGTTTAGCTGGGTCATACGGTT
>NW_021267087.1:0-1351 GCF_002162155.2 Triticum dicoccoides
GTGGACCGCCTTTTCAGTTTTTTTTAAAAAAGATAAAAATGTCAAAAAAATAAAAGAATATAATTTGCCATGTGATATGTGGTCTAGTTGTTGAGAAAATTTACAAATATAAATTTTGACTTTATTTGTAAAATCTCTCTGGAAATTTGTCAAATGGGCATAACTTTTGCATATGAACTCGGATTAAAAAGTTTTATATATGAAAAATCATCTACTCGAAAAGTTACATCCAAATTTAACTGGGGGAACCCCGTTAAACATTTTCAAAATCCCCAAAAACCTAACACAAAAAAAGTTACGGGGCTTTCAAGATCTAGAGGCAAAAAATTCAAAAAAAAAAGGTTTGGGATACTTTGTACCTATGCATGACCGATTTGGGACGATTCCAAGGGAAACAAAACAAACCTTTCTCAAATTCATTGCGGCAACTTACACCTAGTGCACTTGAACTTGGAGAAAGTCACTTCTTTCATCAAAGCATAAGCTTCATGAACGGAACACGAAGGCATTGCTTACAAGATTTTCAACACTAGGTTGATGTTCAGCATGAATCATGGGGGAGACAAAAATGCTGCTGATGGGCTCAACAACAACTCATCAGAATCTTCCATATTACCGGACTTCCACCATCATGTGAACACGGTGATAGCAATGGTCAGACCAAAAGATGTAATGGTGTATGCTCGAGGGATCAACCACGAGTAAGACAACATTACGAAAATCGTTGGTTCTGATTTGACTTGACGATAGCCCATACTCAAGTCAAATTCTTGACAAGGCAATAGATCCAACAACTGATCACGAGGACCAATCAATGGAGATATCATCTTTCTTCAACACACACACACGCACAAAAGATATTCCTTAACATGAACTAAGTCAGGCAAGCTTTTATCTCCGAACTCTCCAAGTTGTTGTTTAGCTTAACCAACTAGCTCAGGGTTTTCGACACAGATTCTTGGAGAAAGGGAGGCTTACAAGAAAACACCCCCCCCCCTTGTGGACCGCCTTTTCAGTTTTTTTTAAAAAGATAAAAATGTCAAAAAAATAAAAGACTATAATTTGCCATGTGATATGTGGTCTAGTTGTTGAGAAAATTTACAAATATAAATTTCGACTTTATTTGTAAAATCTCTCTGGAAATTTGTAAAATGGGCATAACTTTTGCATATGAACTCGGATTAAAAAGTTTTATATATGAAAAATCATCTACTCGAAAAGTTACATCCAAATTTAATTGGGGCAACCCCGTTAAACATTTTCAAAATCCCCAAAAACCTAACACAAAAAAAGTTACGGGGCTTTCAAGATCTAGAGGCAAAAAATTCAAAAAAAAAGGTTTGGGATACTT
>NW_021267088.1:0-1409 GCF_002162155.2 Triticum dicoccoides
AGCAGTATCTTGATCTGAAGTTTCATGATCATTATCATTGGCTTCCTCACTAACTGGTGTAGGTGTCACTGAAACAGTTTTCTATGATGAACTACTTTCCAGTAAGGGAGCAGGTACAGTTACCTCGTCAAGTTCTACTTTCCTCCCACTCACTTCTTTCGAGAGAAACTCCTTCTCTAGAAAGGATCCATTCTTAGCAACGAATGTCTTGCCTTCGGATCTGTGATAGAAGGTGTACCCAATAGTCTCCTTTGGGTATCCTACGAAGACACATTTCTCCGATTTGGGTTCGAGCTTATCAGGTTGAAGCTTTTTCACATAAGCATCGCAGCCCCAAACTTTAAGAAACGAAAACTTTGGTTTCTTGCCAAACCACAGTTCATAAGGCGTCGTCTCAACGGATTTTGATGGTGCCCTATTTAACGTGAATGCGGCCGTCTCTAAAGCATATCCCCAAAATGATAGCGGTAAATCGGTAAGAGACATCATAGATCGCACCATATCTAGTAAAGTACAATTACGACATTCGGACACACCATTACGCTGTGGTGTTCCGGGTGGCGTGAGTTGCGAAACTATTCCACAGTTTTTCAAATGTACACGAAACTCGTAACTCAAATATTCTCCTCCACGATCAGATCGTAGAAACTTTATTTTCTTGTTACGATGATTTTCAACTTCACTCTGAAATTCTTTGAACTTTTCAAATGTTTCAGACTTATGTTTCGTTAAGTAGATATACCCATATCTGCTTAAATCATCTGTGAAGGTGAGAAAATAACGATATCTGCCACGAGCCTCAATATTCATCGGGCCACATACATCGGTATGTATGATTTCCAACAAATCTGTTGCTCTCTCCATAGTACCGGAGAACGGTGTTTTAGTCATCTTGCCCATGAGGCACGGTTCGCAAGTACCAAGTGATTCATAATCAAGTGGTTCCAAAAGTCCATCAGTATGGAGTTTCTTCACGCGCTTTATATCGATATGACCTAAACGACAGTGCCACAAATAAGTTGCACTTTCATTATCAACTCTGCATCTTTTGGCTTCAACATTATGAATATGTGTATTACTACTATCGAGATTCAATAAGAATAGACCACTCTTCAAGGGTGCATGACCATAAAAGATATTACTCATATAAATAGAACAACCATTATTCTCTGATTTAAATGAATAACTGTCTCACATTAAACAAGATCAAGATATAATGTTCATGCTCAACGCTGGCACCAAATAACAATTATTTAGGTCTAATATTAATCCCGAAGGTAGATGTAGAGGTAGCGTGCCGACCGCGATCACATCAACTTTGGAACCATTTCCCACGCGCATCGTCACCTCGTCCTTTGCCAGTGCCCGCTTATTCCGTAGTCCCTGTTTCGAGTTGCAAATATTAGCAA
>NW_021267089.1:0-1269 GCF_002162155.2 Triticum dicoccoides
AGACTTCAAGCGAAAGCCGACGTGGGTGTAGACCACGACCTACCTAAACACCTAAGCCTCTAGTCCAGGTTTATCGCCTATCCAGGTTCCATCCGCAGGGAGTCCGGCCGAGGTTTCCCATACGGCCCCGAACGATGTGAACAGGGTTCCCGAGATACCTAACGGGTATTCGGTACACCCGGCCACGTACCTACCGCATCACAGCCCACCCCTACGGTCAGCGCTGTCCACGGCCTCCAGTAGGCTACAAACACCAGAAACTACTTTCAACTCCTGGACAGAGAGCTAGGGTGAATAAGAAGTCGAGCGGGGTCATATTTCAGGGCCCAATGCATGGTAGTAGCTGTATCTTAAATCACACATACAGATCTCGGTGCTTAAGGTCGGCTTCAATGAAACAACCCACCATGTACTCCTACATGGCCTCTCATCGATACCTTTACCAAATCGTGTTCACCACACCACTCTCATTACCGACATAATCATTTCACTCTAGCCCATCACCCAGATGAACCAGACCTGACACGACTCTAAGCATAGCAGGCATAGCAAGGTAGGAACAACACATACATATGGCTCAATCAACTCCTACACATGATAGTGGGTTTCATCTAGTTACTGTGGCAATGACAGGTCATGCAGAGGAAGTGGGTTCAACTATCGTAGCACACAGCAGTTTGAAACGCGTTGTCTTAATGCAGTAAAAGAGAGCAGGAGCGAGAACATGGGATTGTATCGATATGATCAAATGGTTGGTTGCTTGCCTGATGGTTCGATGCACTGATACGGTTCTTCGTTAGGGTAATCACGGTACTCCTCGGAGGCAGAACCTGCCGCAAAGAACACCGATACACAACCATCACCAAACAATGTGCAACAATATGATGCATGCATGAAACATAGCAATATGAGTGTGTTGGGCTAATGCAACTAAGACCAGAAGGGTTTGAACCAATTTGAATCAAAGATTCAAATTTCAAACTCAAACATGGCCCTTTAAAGTGTTTTTCCTTGTTCTGCATTAAACATCAGGTCAACTTGTTTAATCATGCATGAAAATAGTACAGATGGATAGATTGGATTTTTCTGATCATTTTTCATATATAATTTGTCTGATTTGGAGTTACAGAATAAAAGTTATGAATTTTTGAAGTTTAAACTATATTCTGGAATTTCCTATATTAAAATAAATCCAGAAAATCAATTACTGCGTCAGCCTGACGTCAGTGTGACATCAGCAGGTCAACGGGACACGTCCGGGTCAAACCT
>NW_021267090.1:0-1597 GCF_002162155.2 Triticum dicoccoides
CAACAATAGGGAGTGAATTCACTGTTTGAAAAGATCATAGCATTGCCGAGGAAACTGAGAGCAAACCCAGTTAGTGCTGATGATAACACCTAGCGCTTGTGCGTGCTCTCAAGAACTTGAGCATTTCCATATTCATCAAGGTTTTACCAACATCCGTGTCAAGGATCCTGGCAACACAACATACCACCATGATGAACATCGATGGACGATGCAGATGCAAAGGAAGATAACACCTTCTCAGATTTCACCTTAGCGAGGCCAAGGAAATAAAAATCTGGATGATCGACCGAGAGACATTTAGCACTCCGCTTCTAATGTTCTCCTTGATGTGCTAGTGTAACCCATTCATAGATATGGTTTGATATCTAGAACATCAAGTAAAAAGGTCGGACTTCGGGATCTCAAAATCCATAGGGGCAACTAGGGAGTAAATCCTACGAAATCCCTATGGGGAGGTGGCCAACTTCTCCAATCAAGATATTATAATAACAGGTCTTCCGGCTGGGTGTGTTGGCCACGACATCCACTTTACCGGTTATCGCGCGACCAATATTATAATTCTTGGGAAATATTCCAACCATCATATCTGCCTGAGATTCAGATCTGGTTGGTGTCAGGATATTCCAGACTCATCGAGTCTAGCAAGAAAAACGGAAGTTTGCAACACAAATCGACGAGATGACGTTGCGGGATTCTCGGGGGATGAACTACGATAGTAAGCTCCAAAACATGAGCTGGTTCTGCTACAAACATGTGAACACGTTGTCCCAGACAAGCATGCCCACATAGTAGTCTTATAATAAAACACTACCGAGTTCAGGAGGTGGAACCATCAACGAGGATATCAAAGTTCTTGATTAAGCCCGGGTTAGCTCTTATGAAGATACTCCTTCTCCTTGAACAAATCAGTCAGTGGCTTGGTGTGCTAGGATACACATATGGAATGAAGGTTGCAAGTCTCCAGACCACAGAATACTTCGCACGTGTGCATGACTGACTTGCGATGATTCCAGAGGAAGCAACATTGACTTTCTCGAGTCCATGGCGGCAACTTGCATCAAATGCACATGAACTAGAGGAAGTCACTTCTTACATCCGAACATATGCTTCATGAGCTAGCATGAACAAATGCTTTCAAAAGTTTCCAACACTAGCTTAATGTTCAACAAAATCATGGAGGAGATAAGGATGTTGTCAATGGGCTCAACAACAATTCATCTAGGTTTCCTTTTAAAAAGGAATTCCATAGTTAAGTGAACACGGTGATAGCATTGGTCAGACCAAAGATATAATGATGTATGCTCGAGGGATCAACCACGAATAGGACAACATTACGAGCATCGTTGGTACTGATTTGATTTGACGATAGCCCACACTCAAATCAAAGGATAGATAAGACAATAGGTCCAGCAACTGATCACAGGGACCAGTCGATGAAGATATCATCTTCTTTCAACACACACTACACAAGAATATCCCTTTGGAACGAACTAAGTCAGGCAAGCTTTTATCTTCCAACTCTCCAAGTTGTCGTTTAGCTTAACCAACTAGCTCAGGGGTATCCAACACGGATTCTTGGAGAAAGGGTGGTTTACAA
>NW_021267091.1:0-1024 GCF_002162155.2 Triticum dicoccoides
CGTAGCGTCACCGAACCTTAAGTGTGTAGACCCTACGGGTTCGGGAGACATGTAGACATGACCGAGATCGCTCTCCGGTCAATAACCAACAGCGGGATCTGGATACCCATGTTGGCTCCCACATGCTCCTCGATGATCTCATCGGATGAACCACGATGTCGAGGATTCAAGCAACCCCGTATACAATTCCCTTTGTCAATCGGTATGTTACTTGCCCGAGATTCGATCGTCGGTATCCCAATACCTCGTTCAATCTCGTTACCGGCAAGTCACTTTACTCGTACCGTAATGCATGATCCCGTGACCAGACACTTGGTCACTTTGAGCTCATTATGATGATGCATTACCGAGTGGGCCCAGTGATACCTCTCCGTCATATGGAGTGACAAATCCCAGTCTTGATCCATGTCAACCCAACAGACACTTTCGGAGATACCCGTAGTATACCTTTATAGTCACCCAGTTATGTTGTGACGTTTGGTACACCCAAAGCACTCCTACAATATCCGGGAGTTACACGATCTCATGGTCTAAGGAAAAGATACTTGACATTGGAAAAACTCTAGCAAATGAACTATACGATCTTATGCTATGTTTAGGATTGGGTCTTGTCCATCACATCATTCTCCCAATGATGTGATCTCGTTATCAATGACATCCAATGTCCATAGTCAGGAAACCATGACTATCTGTTGATCAACGAGCTAGTCAACTAGAGGCTTACTAGGGACATGTTGGTGTCTATTATTCACACATGTATTACGATTTCCGGATAACACAATTATAGCATGAATAAAAGACAATTATCATGAACAAGGAAATATAATAATAATCCTTTTATTATTGCCTCTAGGGCATATTTCCAACAGTCTCCCACTTGCACTAGAGTCAATAATCTAGTTACATTGTGATGAATCGAACACCCATGGAATTCTGGTGTTGATCATGTTTTGCTCTAGGGAGAGGTTTAGTCAACGGATCTGCTACATTCAGGTCCGTATGTACTTTACAAATATCTATGTCT
>NW_021267092.1:0-1205 GCF_002162155.2 Triticum dicoccoides
GAGCCCATTGACAACATCCTTATCTCCTCCATGATTTTGTTGAACATTAAGCTAGTGTTGGAAACTTTTGAAAGCATTTGTTCATGCTAGCTCATGAAGCATATGTTCGGATGTAAGAAGTGACTTCCTCTAGTTCATGTGCATTTGATGCAAGTTGCCGCCGTGGACTCGAGAAAGTCAATGTTGCTTCCTCTGGAATCATCGCAAGTCAGTCATGCACACGTGCGAAGTATTCTGTGGTCTGGAGACTTGCAACCTTCATTCCATATGTGTATCCTAGCACACCAAGCCACTGACTGATTTGTTCAAGGAGAAGGAGTATCTTCATAAGAGCTAACCCGGGCTTAATCAAGAACTTTGATATCCTCGTTGATGGTTCCACCTCCTGAACTCGGTAGTGTTTTATTATAAGACTACTATGTGGGCATGCTTGTCTGGGACAACGTGTTCACATGTTTGTAGCAGAACCAGCTCATGTTTTGGAGCTTACTATCGTAGTTAGTCCCCCGAGAATCCCGCAATGTCATCTCGTCGATTTGTGTTGCAAACTTCCGTTTTTCTTCCTAGACTCGATGAGTCTGGAATATCCTGACACCAACCAGATCTGAATCTCAGGCAGATATGATGGTTGGAATATTTCCCAAGAATTATAATATTGGTCGCGCGATAACCGGTAAAGTGGATGTCGTGGCCAACACACCCAGCCGGAAGACCTGTTATTATAATATCTTGATTGGAGAAGTTGGCCACCTCCCCATAGGGATTTCGTAGGATTTACTCCCTAGTTGCCCCTATGGATTTTGAGATCCCGAAGTCCGACCTTTTTACTTGATGTTCTAGATATCAAACCATATCTATGAATGGGTTACACTAGCACATCAAGGAGAACATTAGAAGCGGAGTGCTAAATGTCTCTCGGTCGATCATCCAGATTTTTATTTCCTTGGCCTCGCTAAGGTGAAATCTGAGAAGGTGTTATCTTCCTTTGCATCTGCATCGTCCATCGATGTTCATCATGGTGGTATGTTGTGTTGCCAGGATCCTTGACACGGATGTTGGTAAAACCTTGATGAATATGGAAATGCTCAAGTTCTTGAGAGCACGCACAAGCGCTAGGTGTTATCATCAGCACTAACTGGGTTTGCTCTCAGTTTCCTCGGCAATGCTATGATCTTTTCAAACAGTGAATTCACTCCCTATTGTTG
>NW_021267093.1:0-2541 GCF_002162155.2 Triticum dicoccoides
AGCTTGGAATGCCTCCGATGAGATGTAATCCTCTTTTCACCGTAATAGTACCTTGTTTGGTCTTGTACTAAACCCTGTATGGTGTGTATGACGATGGAATAAAGAAGCAGTTTCTGTATCTACCATGTCATACGGATGATCATCTTGCATTTCGAGTTATACCTTACATTTTATATCCTATGTCGGAATTTTATCATCCTGACTAAATCATTGTCTTGTTTACCTAGGATGGTCAACACGCGCGCTAACCCTGCTCCTCAAGAGCAGGCCGAAGGCAGTGAAGTCAGGGATGCAAATCTGCCTCATCCTCCTTCCCTAGCCGAGGTTATGATGGAAGCTGAGAGAAACAAGCGGGAGACCAACCGTTTGTTGGAGCGTATTGAACAGAACACAGCACACCATCAGAGGACTAACGTGGTGTCACTCAGTGATTTTATCAAATTGCATCCACCCACGTTCCACCACTCCGTCGAGCCTCTCGATGCTGATGACTGGCTTCGCAGTATCTCTCACAAACTGCGTTCCGCGCTGGTAGCGGAGGCTGACAAGGTCACCTTTGCTGCATATCATCTTGAAGGCCCCGCCAGTCTATCGTGGGAAAAATTATGGAGCTATGCGCCCAGCGGGCCATGTCACTACTTGGGCTGAATTCAGCGAGGCTTTCCGTGAACATCACATTCCGGAGGGTCTCATGGACCGTAAACGTGAGGAATTTTGCAGTTTCACCCAAGGCCGACTTTCTGTGGATGTTTACAGCAGGGAGTTTGGTAACCTCGCACGATATGCAACTGAGGAAGTGTCTACTGACGCCAAGAAGCAAGCAAGGTTCCGTAAGGGCCTTAGTCCTGAGCTTCGTCGTGACCTCCGTCTGCATGAGTGCACATCTTTTCAGAAACTTGTCAACAAAGCCATCAGTGCTGAAACTGGTCAGACTGACTATGACGCAACACGCAAGCATGGCCGTGACATGGGTTCTTCATCCGGGGCTGGTCCTCAGAAGCGCCGCGTGTGGGTACCCAACACCGCCCTGCCACCCAGGTTCACACCGAGGCCATCCTTCCAGGCGCCTCGCCCCGTTCAACAGTCTGCACCGGCCAAGCCCTATGGGGGTCCAACTAACAATGCTCCTCCACGTACCAGTTCCGTGACTTGTTTCAAGTGTGGGGAATCTGGTCACTATATGCGTGAGTGTCCCCAGACCAACCCCAACCAGTCTGCTAAAGCTGTTGGCCGTGGCAAGCCGACAGGAAAAATATTCC
Organism: Triticum dicoccoides; assembly: GCF_002162155.2. Classification (NCBI taxonomy): domain Eukaryota; kingdom Viridiplantae; phylum Streptophyta; class Magnoliopsida; order Poales; family Poaceae; genus Triticum; species Triticum dicoccoides. The sequence continues at coordinate 1,260 of NW_021267093.1, forward strand.
ACGCCAAGCCGGTCACCGCTTCACGTGGCCATGTCAACTGTATCTCTGCCGAAGAAGCTCAAGAGGATCCCAACGTCGTTCTCGGTACGCTTCTTGTTAATTGCCACCCGGCATCTGTTCTTTTCGATACAGGAGCCTCTCATTCTTTTATATCCGAAAATTATGCTCGTTTGCATAACGTTGCATTCTGTGACATGCCATCCACTATGGAAATTTCTACCCCTGGTTCTAGATGGCAGACCTCTAGGGTAAGTTATGGAAATGAAATCCAAGTCGACAGACTTGTTTTTCTTGCGTCTTTGATAACCCTTAAATCTTCAGATATTAATATCATTTTGGGTATGGACTGGATGTCAGCTCATCAAGCCAAAATTGGTTGCTTCTCTAGGACTGTTCAACTCACCCATCCTTCGGGGAAGATAGTCAATGTATTGACCCGAATAGCCAAGCGACAATTATATTCTCTTAACGCCAGCCCTTTGCCAGACCTTGAGGACGTGCCGGTAGTCCGTGACTTCCCGGATGTCTTCCCAGAGGAATTGCCAGGTGTTCCACCTGACAGGGATGTTGAGTTCGTAATAGACCTCATTCCAGGAACCGTTCCGATTGCTAGAAGACCTTATAAGATGGCACCCCTAGAACTAGCCGAGCTTAAGAAACAACTCGATGAGTCCTTGAAAAAGGGTTTCATCCGACCGAGCTCATCTCCATGGGCTTGCCCCGTCCTATTCGTCAAGAAGAAGGATGGTACGGACCGGATGGTTGTAGATTACCGACCTGTCAATTTGGTCACAATCAAGAACAAATATCCGCTTCCCAGGATCAATGACCTGTATGATCAGCTCGCTGGATCCTCAGTCTTCTCCAAGATGGATTTGAGGTTGGGCTACCATCAAATCAAAATCAGAAACGGGGACATTCCTAAAACGGCCTTTGTTACTCGTTATGGCCAATACGAGTACACCGTCATGTCCTTCAGTTTAACCAACGCTCCAGCCACCTTTTCTCGGTTAATGAACTCAATCTTCATGGAGTATTTGGATAAATTCGTCGTGGTTTACCTCGATGATATACTCATCTACTCCAAGAACGAGGAAGAACATGCCGAACATCTAAGGCTAGTGTTGAAGAAACTTCGAGAGCATCGCCTTTATGCCAAATTTTCTAAATGTGAATTCTGGTTGTCAGAAGTGACCTATCTGGGTCATGTAATATCTGGTAAAGGTATTGCTGTTAACCCTGAGCGAGTTCAAGCCGTCCTTAATTGGACTCCACCTGAATC
>NW_021267094.1:0-1234 GCF_002162155.2 Triticum dicoccoides
TGTAGAACCCCTCCGCGCGTCGAATGGGCGCCGGAGCAGCCATTCCGGCAAGCCACCGCCGCGTCTGGTCGTTGCCGGCGGTTAGACGCCGGTGGATTAGCCGGGTTGACCAGGGATTTGACCCCCCTGGGTCACTGACGTGTGGGCCCGTCCCCTGCTAACCTTTGGTTAAATTAATAACTAAGTATAATTAAGCCACTGACTCACTGACATGCGGGCCCGGGCCGACTAATTAAACTAGGTTAGGTTTAAATTATATTAGGATTAGCCGTAGTCACTGACCAGTGGGCCCCACTGGTCAGGTTTGACCCGAGCCGGCCCCTGTTGACTTGCTGACGTCATGCCAACGTCATGCTGACGCAGTAATGTTTTCTGGATTTAATTTAATTCTGAAATTCCAGAAAATGCCTATAACTTCTAAAAATCATAGAAAATTAACCGTAACTCCAAATGAAATAAATTATATATGAAAAATTATCAGGAAAATTCAAGGAATCCATCTGTACCATTTTCATGCATGTTAGAACAACTTATAGCTGCTGTTTAGCACAAATCATATAAAGGGCATTTAAATATCCACATATGGAGTTTTGAATTTGAATCTTGGATTCAAACCAACTTCATTTAATCTGGTTTTAGTTGCATTAGCTCAAAACACATTCATTTTGCCATGTCATGATCATGCATCATATTGTGCATTGCATTGATTGTGTTCCCTTCCGTGTTGCCGGTATTTGTCCCCTCTCGATAGACGTGATACCGATGATGTGATCGTTGACACTGATGAAGACTCAATGTTATCTTCAGAAGTGCCAGGCAAGCAAAACCCCCTTGTTCATTCCGATAAAATCCCACTCTCTCGCTCCTGCTCTCTTTTACTGCATTAGGACAACATCGATTCATCTGTTACTTGCTGCGGTAGCTGAACCCCTTTATCCTTTGCATGACCTGTCATTCCACAGTAAATAGATGAAACCCACTAGCATGAGTAGGAGTTGTTTGAGCCTGTTGTGCCTACTCATTCATGTTTGTTCGTCATGCCTGCTACTGCTTAGAGTTGAGTCAGGTCTGATTCATCGGGGATGAATCAGAGGCGTGTGAACATGTCCTACTGTGTGTGAGCTAAGTGTATGAACACGATTTGGTAAAGGTAGCGGTGAGAGGCCATGTAGGAGTACATGGTGGGTTGTCTCATTGCAGCCGTCCTCAGGAACTGAGTTCTGTGTTTGTGATC
>NW_021267095.1:0-1268 GCF_002162155.2 Triticum dicoccoides
ATTGAATAGCCGGTGTAATAGATGAGTTTTCGTCCGAAACCCTGATACTTTCTAAGAGATTGTCCAGCTTGTACACGAAGTGCATCCAGTTTTTGCCGTAACCCTCTCTACTTTTTTGCACATGCTATGCGGGTGAAATGATGATACCTTGCCAAATTCAACCTTTTTAGAGTTCATTTTCTGGTGCTTTTCACTTTCACGGTGATTTAATTCTGAAAACAAATTAGTAAATGCATCGAAAATAGCAAATTATGTCAGAAAGTGTTGAAAGTTGATGACATGGATTTGAATTCTGCATCTGAACACAGAAAAATTCCGGAGTTGTACGAAGTTATTAAAATATTGAATAGCCGGTGTAACAGATGAGCTTTCGTTTGAAACCCTGATACTTCCTAAGAGATTGTCCAGTTTGTACACGAAGTGCATCCAGTTTTTGCCGTAACCCTCTCTACTTTTTTGCAGATGCTATGCGGGTGAAATGATGATACCTTGCCAAGTTTTAACCTTTTCAGAGTACATTTTGTACTGCTTTTCACTTTCACGGTGATTTAGCTCTGAAAACAAATCAGTAAATGCATCGAAAATAGCAAATTATGTCAGAAAGGTGACGTGAATTTGAGTTCTGCATCTGAATGCAAAAAAGGCCCGGAGTTGTACTAAGTTATTAAAATATTCTATAGCCTGTGTAACAGATGAGTTTTCATCTGAAAACCTCATACTTCCTAAGAGATTGTCTAGTTTGTACACGAAGTGCATCTAGTTTTTGTTGTAACCTTCTCTACTTTTTTCACATGCTATGCGGGTGAAATGATGATACCTTGCCAAGTTTCAACCTTTTCAGAGTTCATTTTGTACTACTTTTCACTTTCACGGCGATTTACCTCTGGAAACAAATCAGTAAATGCATCGAAAATAGCAAATTATGTCAGAAAGGGTTGAAAATTAATGACGTGGATTTGAATTCTGCATCTGAACAAAGTAAAAGTCCGGAGTTGTACTAAGTTATTAAAATATTGAATAGCCGGTCTAACAGATGAGTTTTCGTCCGAAACCCTGATACTTCCTAAGAGATTATCTAGTTTGTACACGAAGTGCATCCAGTTTTTGCCGTAACCCTCTCTAATTTTTTGCACATTCTATGCGGGTGACAAGATGATACCTTGTCAAGTTTCAACCTTTTCAGAGTTCATTTTGTACTGCTTTTCACTTTCACGGTGATTTAGCTCTGAGAACAAATCAGTAAATGCATCGAAAAGAGTAAATTATGT
>NW_021267096.1:0-1207 GCF_002162155.2 Triticum dicoccoides
GCATCGTTCGTGAAAAGTTGAAAACAGCCCAATCCCGTCAGAAGAGTCAATATGACCGAAAACATAAGGCTATGACTTTCGAGATTGACGAGAAGGCTTACCTTCGGGTTACCCCTCTGAAGGGAACCCATCGTTTCGGTATCAAAGGCAAATTGGCTCCTCGTTACATTGGACCTTTTCGCATTCTCGCCAAACGAGGAGAAGTTGCCTACCAGTTGGAACTACCTCCGCACCTCTCCAGAGTCCACGATGTCTTCCACGTTTCTCAACTCAGGCGTTGCTTCTCGGATCCTATCCGTGGAGTGGACCACGAAACGCTTGATCTCCAAGATAATCTTACATATCGAGAGTACCCCATTTGTATCCTCGATCAGGCCGAGCGTACCACTCGACGTCATAATATCAAGTTTCTCAAAGTTCAATGGTCGCACCATTCTGAGGATGAAGCAACTTGGGAAAGGGAGGATCGTCTTCGACTTGAGTATCCCGCCTTCTTCCCGGAGGAACCCAAATCTCGGGACGAGATTCTTTTGAGTGGGGGTGAGTTGTCACACCCTAGCTAGTCATGCATTAGAGTGTTGCATCATGTTTAATCTTTCACCAGAAACCTGAAATGGGGATGACAGAACCCCCAGTCCCCTCTGAAACCAACTAGGGTTTACCAAAAACTTTTTCAATGAACCTAAAATGCCCTTCTAAAATGCCCATCATTTTTGTCTTGGGTTAGAACCTCTGCCAAAAGTGATGCACATTTTCCTAGGCCATCTTAGGGTTTTTGAATTAAATCATAAATATTTGAATTTGGGCATTTAAAATTATATAAAATATTTAAATGCTCAAATATCTCCAAACTAAAATGTTTCATGTTGGAAATAATCCAACTATGGACCAGGAGTAGTTTGGTGATTTTAGGAGTTGCCTAAGTATTTTATTTAATTCAACAAAGTTGCAGAAGTATTAAAAAAACAGAAACAGAAAAAAATGGAAAAATCTTACCTGGCGCCCAGCACCCGGCCCACCTGCCGGCCCAGCCCAGCGCCGCTCCGGCGAGCTGCTTGCCGGCCAGGCAGGCAGGCAGGTGCCCGACGGCGACCGCAGCGCGCGCCACGCACCTGCTCGCCGCCTCGCCGCTCCCCTCATCCGGTGACGTCGTGGACCGGCCTCCCTCGCTCCCCCGAACCCCCCAGACACCCCCTCTCCTCTCCAG
>NW_021267097.1:0-1027 GCF_002162155.2 Triticum dicoccoides
GACTCTCTTTCTTATTTTAGCCCTCGGCCGGATCGTCGAAACAATCGAGTACGTCGTCAAAGCGTGGCGCAACCAAGACGATGAAACAAGGAGAAACATGCACCATCGAGGTTGTCGACAGTGCAACCGGCAGGCCGCTGGAGCCCCGCAAGAACGCCACCAAGTTTGTCAACCAATGCGGAGCCATTGTTAGAGACAACGTCTCGATCACCGTCCAGGAGTGGAATAAGCCAAAGAAGGCACGAATTGCTGGTTTCACTTTCGTCGATAAGAGAACAAAAAAAGATTGCTTCAAAAAGCTTATGGAACATTTCGTTCTACCTCCGGAATACAACAAATTCGATGAGGAGGGTAACAAGATTGAGGAAAACAAGGAGAGGAGGAGGCTAGTCAAACAGTTCGCTCTTCATAAGATGGCCGACGCATTCCGGAAATTCAAGCAAAATCTAGCCCATGACTTTGTCAAGCAGAATAAGACTCTGGATTTCAAAGGACAATATGAGAAACTGAAACATGATTGGCCAGAATTTGTGAAGCAAAAGAAATCGGAGCAGTTCATTCAAATATCGAAAAAAAATAAGGAAAATGCGGCTAAGAAGGAGTACAATCATATTATGGGGCCAGGAGGGTATCGCCTTTGGGAGCCTAGGTGGGAGAAGATGGAGAACAAGCTGAGGGCGCGAGGAATCCGTCCAGGTACGGAGGGATGGGACCCAAGGGCCAAAAGCTGGTGGTACGGGCATGGGGGAACGCTGAACCCGGAGACAGGGGACTGTGTTTACCGGGGCAAAATAATTAAACCCACCCAAGCCCTTATTGACGCAATGAGGGATGCTCAAGAGGGGAAGATCAAGTTCAACAGAGAGAACGACGCGCTGACAAAAGCCCTCGGGAATCCTGAACACGGAGGACGTGTACGAGGCATGGGGCACATTCCGTGGAAAATAGGGTTCCCCCAGAATGATGACCCGTACGGTTACAGAAGCCGGAAGAGAAAGATGGATCGGGAAGCAGATGTTGTGGCGCG
>NW_021267098.1:0-1431 GCF_002162155.2 Triticum dicoccoides
TATGTACCCGGTACCCTCCAGAACACTTTCGGTGTCTGAATACTATCGTACTATATATCAATCTTTACCTCTCGACCATTTCGAGACTCCTCATCATGTCCGTGATCTCATCTAGGACTCCGAACAACATTCGGTCACCAAATCACATAACTCATATATAATACAAAATCGTCATCGAACGTTAAGCGTGCGGACCCTACGGGTTCGAGAACTATGTAGACATGACCGACACACCTCTCTGGTCAATAACGAATAGCGGAACCTGGATGCTCATATTGGTTCCTACATATTCTACAAAGATCTTTATCGGTCGAACCGTAATTACAACATACATTATTCCCTTTGTCATCAGTATGTTACTTGCCCGAGATTCGATCATCGGTATCTTCATACCTAGTTCAATCTCGTAATCGGCAAGTCTCTTTACTCGTTCCGTAATACATCATCCCACAACTAACTCATTATTCACATTTCTTGCAAGGCTTCTTATGATGTGCATTACCGAGAGGGACCAGAGATACCTCTCCGACACACTACTAGGGAAAACCCTAGTAGTAGCACGGGTTTTGAGGCTAGCAGCAGCACGGGTTTTGAGGCTGCGCTACTGTTGGAAATATGCCCTAGAGGCAATAATAAAAGTGTTATTATTATATTTCTTTGTTCATGATAATAGTCTTTTATTCATGCTATAACTGTACTATCCGGAAATCGTAATAAACGTGTGAATACATAGACCACAATATGTCCCTAGTGAGCCTCTAGTTGACTAGCTCGTTGTGATCAACAGATAGTCATGGTTTCCTGGCTATGGACATTGGATGTCGTTGATAACGGGATCACATCATTAGGAGAACGATGTGATGGACAAGACCCAATCCTAAGCCTAGCACAAAGATCGTGTAGTTCGTATGCTAAAGCTTTTCTAATGTCAAGTATCTTTTCCTTAGACCATGAGATTATGCAACTCCCGGATACCGTAGGAATGCTTTGGGTGTACCAAACGTCACAACGTAACTGGGTGGCTATAAAGGTGCATTACAGGTATCTCCGAAAATGTCTGTTGGGTTGGCACGAATCGAGACTGGGATTTGTCACTCCGTGTAAACGGAGAGGTATCTCTGGGCCCACTCGGTAGGACATCATCATAATGTGCACAATGTGACCAAGGGGTTGATCACGGGATGATGTGTTACGGAACGAGTAAAGAGACTTGCCGGTAACGAGATTGAACAAGGTATCGGTATACCGACGATCGAATCTCGGGCAAGTAAAATACCGCTAGACAAAGGGAATTGTATACGGGATCGATTGAGTCCTTGACATCGTGGTTCATCCGATGAGATCATCGTGGAACATGTGGGAGCCAACATGGGTATCCAGATCCCGCTGTTGGTTATTGACCGGAGAACGTCTCGGTCATGTCTGCATGTC
>NW_021267099.1:0-2317 GCF_002162155.2 Triticum dicoccoides
CACACACACACACACACACCATCTTTAACTACTTTTTTATTAGTATTTGATGAAATGAAGGAATATGTGCTCAGTTATTGGAATATTTGATCATATGGTGGAGTATTTTCTATTTTTGCTTACTCAAATGAAGGAAAGATGTCATATGTGTCGACGAACAATTTCCACTTACTTCACTAAAAACATTAATTTACTTAACGCAAAGTTTTACATTTGGTCCGATTTGCTTATGGGCAGAGCATGTTGCACAAGGCCACAACATGGGAATTTATTGCACCATTGCCACAGCATGTTCCACATGGCCGCATCATGGGAAGTGTTTGCAGCATGCCCGATCAGTGAAGCAACACTGTTGCGGCATGTCTGATCATTGCAACAGCTAAATTCAAGCAAATTATACATCTAAGGAACCATAATGGCAAATTTAAGGGACACAAATATAGATAGCAATATATACTACTGCCATAGATAGCAGCATCCACACAACACACTTGCTGATGCAGACCACTAGCATATTAGCTATGTTTGGACCGCACATCACAGTACTGCACTTAGATAAAGTTCATACTAAATTACCACTACAAGTTTCCACCATCAGAATACCACACAAAGTTCACCAAAAGGACTGAGCCTTCCTACATCATACGACAATGAGGGTCTAGGTCAACTACATGTCAGGGTTTCTCAGGACCTTGTGGAGGGAAAAATGCTGAGCCCTGATCTTGTAGTCATGACTGCTGATGGATGTAGCCCGACAATGCTCCATCAGATGCTCCAGCAACCCAAACCTGGGCTTGGGCCTGCTGCAGTAGGGGCACCGGTACTTGTCAGACCTCCAGTTGTAGTACCTAGCAGATCCTTGGGCCCTGATCTTCAGCACCTCCTTCTCTTCAAACGACTCGACGTTCCCCTCGAGCACATCATCTCCAGATTGATACTGCACACATTAATGACTGACATTAATACATTATGCATTCAAATACTACAAACATCTAACACTAAGTCAATGCACAAATAACATTTCAGCTAGGCCTTACCTCGTACGGCTCATCCTCATCACTGTCATAAGGGTCGTAGCCAGATGAGTCCCACTTCCTCTTCTTGCCAACAAGATCCTCCTTCTGCTATATTGTCAACCAAGCAAGTCATTTACAAGGAATTGAATTGCAGTTCAAATAATGTCATTACAAACAAGTTGATTTTGCATAATGATGGAAAGCTCCTAACTATATTTCATACACTATATATGAAGCTATATACATACTAAACAATTGGCTTATGAAAATACAAGTTCATTCATATGGACATACAATTTCAGTTTTTGCTTTTGAACATGCATATGAAGGTATAAATGAATATCATTCCTCTCTTATTAACCCATGATATAGCAGTTTTTGACAGACAATGTAAATAGGACCTTTATATATAACTTCACAAACATGTCAGGTTTTCATTTCATTTGTAAATCTTAATAAATATTTAGTTCAGAGCAGTTCTCAGTGATCACTCATAAGTCAGAATAAGTGAAATCGTGAAGTCTAACTCCTACATCTAATTAAAATACCCTAACTCCAACATCTAATTAAAAAACACTAACTCCTACATCCACTGGAACATTGAATCACAAAATTTACGTACATATATCATTGGATATAAATGGATCCACTACAAATAACACTAACTCATACATCTAATTAAAATATCATAACTCTTACTTCTACTGCATCATTCAGTCACACCATTTAATTACATTTATCTCTACCTATAAATGAATCCAATACAAAAGAAACCTACCTAAACATCTAATTAAGAAACACTAGCTAGTACATCTACTACATCATTCAATCACAGAATCTATATAACTGTCTCTAAATGAATAATACAAATAAACCTTAACTAACCAACTAATTAAAAAACCATAACTACTACATCTACTGGATTACTCAATCATACATCCTACATATAACTGGCTATAAATTAATCCAATACAAGAAAACCCTAAGTAAACATCTAATTAAAAAACCCTAACTACTACATCTACTAGATGATTCAATCATAGATTCTGTATATATCTGTCTATAATTGAATCCAATACAAATAAACCTTAAAAACCATAACTACTACATCTACTGGATGTGATTCAATCACAAATTCTACTTATCAGTGGCTCTAATTGAATCCAGTACAAAAAATCCCCAACTAAACATCTAATTAAAAAGCCCTAACTAGTACATCTACTGGATGTGATTCATTCACACATTCTAAATATCAGAGGCTATAAATGAATCCAATACAAATAAACCCTAACTAAACATCT
>NW_021267099.1:2631-3070 GCF_002162155.2 Triticum dicoccoides
ATTAAGAAACCCTAACTAGTACATCTACTGGATGTGATTCAATCACATATATCAGAGGCTATAAATGAATCCAATACAAATAAACCATAACTAAACATCTAATTAAGAAACCCTAACTAGTACATCTACTGGATGTGATTCAATCACATATACGACATATCCATGGCTCTAATTGAATCCAATACAAAAAATCCCCAACTTAACATCTCATTAAAAAACCCTAACTACTTGATCTACACAATGTTCAATCATAGAATCAACTAAACATCTAATTAAGAAACCATAACTAGTACATCTACTGGATGTGATTCAATCACAGATACAACATATCTGTGCCTCTAATTGAATCCAATACAAAAAATCCCCAACTTAACATCTCATTAAAAAACCCTAACTACTTGATCTACTGGATGATTCGATCACAGAATCAACTAAACAT
>NW_021267099.1:3547-5476 GCF_002162155.2 Triticum dicoccoides
TAATTAAGAAACCCTAACTAGTACATCTACTGGATGTGATTCAATCACAGATACAACATATCTGTGCCTCTAATTGAATCCAATACAAAAAATCCCCAACTTAACATCTCATTAAAAAACCCTAACTACTTGATCTACTGGATGATTCAATCACAGAATCGAAACTTAACCTTCACCATATAAATCAATCAAACATCTAAAAACCCTAACTATCAGAAGGGGATGCAGCAACTAGCAACTACAAAAAACACTAACACCCAAAACTACTGCTTAACGGGGGTAACTAGCAACGGAGGGGACTGCTGGCAAGGATTACCTGCAGGTCCACGTGCTCGCCGCCGGCCTCCGCAGGTCCATCAGACGGGCCGCTCGACGCCGTCATGCCAAGCACCAGCACGGCTGAGTCCGCCATGACGGAGTCCGCCACGACCACCTTCTTCTCCTCTAGATCCGCCACCGCAGCAACCGATCTAGCACGTGGGGATGCGGCAGCTCCTGCACCCGCGCCGCCAATGAGGGTCTGCACGGCATCTGCCACGGTCTCCGCGCCCGTCTTCTCAGATCTCCGCCCGCGACGGCGGCTTCGCGACGGCCTTGCTCCATCCGAGCCAGAAGCAAGCAGGAGAAGAGAGGGACGCGGCGGTGGTGAGCGAACAGGTGGGGCGGCCAGTGAGGGAGACGATGAGGCAGAGTAGAGAGGAGGGAGAGGGAGGCGATTTGGGGGAAATGGGGTGGGCGATGCGGCCGGTGCCCGTTCCCCTCCTCTTATACTAGGGGGCTTTTTTTGGAAACTACCCACGAACACGTGCACGCGCACGACCGCGGGGAAACGCAACCGCCAGCGTATAATACACATACATGCCCGACATACAATAGTACACGGGCCGGCGCGGGCTCATACAGGGCTCTACGACTTGTCTACGCGCACTATACACCCACCTGAAATGACCATCGTGCCCCTAGTTACGAACCACCATCGACGCATCTGGACCGTCCTTGTGTTTTTCCCACTCGCGTTCAGCCCAGGAGGGGAGCACCGGAGCAGAAACGCTCTAATAGATGGTCTAAATTTTGGCTATCCAAACCGGTAATGATCCAAATTTGGAGCATCAAAAAGTGCTTTTTACGTCTTAAAAAAGGTTCAACTCGAACAAATGATCCAAAATGGAGAAAAAGAGCAACTCCAACAGATGAACCAAAACGAAAATGCAAAACCGGCCGCGCGGCTGCTGTTCAGCCACTGTACAGCCGCACATATTGCAAAAAACATCTAAAAACAACATAAAAGTTTATACATGTCCGCAATATCAAATTATTACATAGTTGTTCAAATCCACAAGATCAAATGCAACACAAATACAACATAGTTTTTCACAAACAAATAATGAATCTATGCGGCTCTTTCGCCATGCCATTTCTAATGCTCTTCCATCAAATCTTTCTGGAGTTGATCATGCACATCGGTGTCTCTAATCTCGCTGTACAACTTCGTGAAACGTCTGATGTACTGTTCTTTTCGCATGGGGTTAACAGGAATGCCAATCAAGTGATAGAAGTTGTAATCTAAATGTTTTCCACGCTCTTAGCCAAGGTGTTATCTGCAACAAGAAAAGATAATGTGTGTCTCACCCAACGTCTCACCACTCGTAGTCATTGGAGCAAAAAAGTATTTTTTATATTGGAGATGCTCTAATTCCCAGCTGCAATGGCTGCAGTGATGAGACGTTGGGTGAGGCACACATTATCTTCTCTTGTTGCAGATAACACCTTGACTTTTATTTGAAATAAAAACGCTGGATCACAGACTCAAACGCACAACCTCGTGTGAATAGCAGCGCATATATAACCACTCGAGCGACTGCCGTATGACGATTAGGTAGCACAGTTAGCTTTATATAACACGACAATTACGAATTAAAGTAAAAAAAA
>NW_021267100.1:0-1675 GCF_002162155.2 Triticum dicoccoides
CAGTAGTTTCGATAGGGTGATGCGCGAGACCGCAAGTATCAGAAGAGATCGCACTTGAAGTGTTTAGCCAGGTTTGGGCCATTATCGTAGAGATAAGAGCATCTAAGGCTGGCCTTGGCAAATCCGACCCCATATACGTCTGTGGATGCGCCAGGGCTCGCCCGCGAACGTGCCCGGACGGACCATCATATTGGCTGCCGATCATCGAACTCATGATAGACAACGGATAAAGCAGAGGTGGCAAAGCTAGCAAGGGTGCAGCCGTGCAGGGTGAGTGGAGGTGGGAGGCTGTTCCGCACGGGATCAATCAGTTTCTCGTTTCATTTCCATCTATGAATGACCTGAACCGTATTGCTGATGTTGAGTTCCAGATTACATCTCATGGGGTTACTATTTCCTTCAGTGAGTGGAAAGATGATGATATACCATCCTACTTCGCTCTTGACTCTGTCTGGGTTCACGTCTATGGTGTTCGACATGGACTCATGAATTTTATGAGGCTATGGGCTATTGGTTCTGTCATTGGCTTAACTCAAGACGTCGATCTGACTTATTTGCGCCGCAAAGGAGTCATCCGTATCCAAGTTGCAGTGGTCAACAAGGACATATTCAAAAACCATGATGCAGACTCTATACAGGGACGTCGTGGACGAAGGAGTCGTCATGGCCAAGGCAACCGATGACGAGCCATCGAGGCGTGGTGCCGGGATGCACGCTGCTATACAGGGACGTCGTCGTGCTGACTGTACAAAAGATGAGACAAGGATCGGGCACTCTTCGCGTGCGACGACACCCAGACCGGCCTTGGGCGGGGCTGGGATCGCCGTGCGACGACAAGGATCGGGCACTCTTCGCGTCGGCAACCACCATGGCCGTGCGCAGCGGGTGACAAGCCACCTTCTGGCGCTGCAATTGGCTTGGCGGTCACCCGCTCAAGCTCCAATTCCCGGACATATTCAAGCGATCCATTCGCAAGAACCGGAGTGTTGCCGACGCGCTTCTTGGGGATAGATGGATACTCGACCTTCAACTCGGCGAAATCAACGACACAATCATGCTGCAGTGCATCCATCTGGCTAGGGCGATTAGAGAGGCAAAAATCACGCTGCAGCCGGACATCACCGACGAGATCGCCTGGACGGGGGGCGACGGTAGCTCTGAATACTCCGCCAGCTCCGCCTACGCCATCCAGTTCTCCGACTGCCCCACGACCTGTTTCAAGCCACTGATCTGGAAGACGTGGGCACCGGGGCATGTCAAGATGTTCTGCTGGCTTCTCCACCGAGATAAGCTGTGGTGCAATGACCGGCTTCAACGTCGAGGATGGGAGAACGGATACTTCTGCGCCCTGTGCTCCAGAAGCCTAGAATCATCGGTGCACTTATTCTGGGAATGCCCATTCGCGTGGAGGGTTTGGACGCAGGCGGCGTCCTGGAGAAGTTGCGAGGCTCTAAGGCCAGATGTGGCAATGAGCGGGAGATCCACCACTGAGATCGTAACCTCCCTGGTGCTTCGGTCTCCTCCGGCCGCTCCGCGAGGGGTGCAATCCTTGATGGGAATGACTCTCTGGCGAATTTGGCTTAAATGCAACGCATGCACTTTCGGAGGCGTCACGCCACGAGTTTCAGATGTAATCATCGAGATTAGGAGCGACCTGGAGCAATGGCGCTTGGCC
>NW_021267100.1:3868-7828 GCF_002162155.2 Triticum dicoccoides
GTGGACGTCGAGGCCAACGTAGGGACCGACGGAACTGGAGGACCCGCCGTACATCGCCTGCTGTGACGGCATGTGCGGCGGTCCCGAGGCCATCGTGTAGACTGGCTGAGACGACGACTCGGTCAACCAAGCCGGTAGCTGGGACAGCGAGGGCGGGAACCGGACTTGGTGGAGTGGAACTCCTGCTGGTACGGTCGATGCGGGGTCGGAGCTGACCGGCGGTGGCTGCTGCGGTGTTGCGCCGGGCGTGGCGGAGGCCACCAGGAGCGGCGGCTGCCACTTCAGCCACGGCTGGGCGGTGGCGGCGATGGATGGCAGCTGCAGCGGCTGCTGTAGTGGCCTGGCGTGCGTGGCGAAGGCCGCCTGGTGCAGCGGCTGCAGCAGCCACGGCGGTGCAGGGGAGGCGATGGACGCTGGGGGCACGGCGAAAGCGAGCGCCGGCCACTGCAACCACTGCGGGGCGGCGGCGGCAGCTGCAACTGCAGCTGGGGCTGCAGCGTCCCAGCGAACGCAGCGGAGGCCCCTGGATGCAGCGAGTACCACGGTAGGGCCAGCGGCCCAGCGGCGGCGGTCGGCGGCAGGGGCGGCGGCGGTCTGTAGGGGCTGGTCAGGTACTGTCGGATCCCCTGGACGATTGTGACGAGGTCGTTGAGGACCCCGGTGATCTCCTCCGGTGTGTAGGCGATGGTAGGTGGTGCGGTGGAGGGCGTCGGCATCTGGGCGGTGGCGGCGTCGGAGGATGCGACCAGCGGCGTGGACCGAAAGGGCAGAGGTGCAGTGGAGATTAGCAGCGGCACGATGGTGCCGATCGGCTGCGGAAGCGAAGGGGTGGGCGGCGGTGAAGACATGATCGGAACTGAGCTATCTGATACCAAACTGGTAGAAACTAGGGTTCTACCGGGTCTAGGCCGAAGGTTGTAGGGGAAGGAGGGAGCTGGGCGTGGACGAACTCGCGCCCGGCGGCGGCTTGGCGCCGTCGTGCGCGAGGAGGTGGCGGCTGAGAGGGAGATGGCGCAGGGGAGGAGGCGGCTAGGGTTAGGTTTCCCGGCTCCCTAATGAAGCCGAGCAAATATGATTGCTTTTTTGCTTGATTAGATTGATACATCTCCTCTCCTTATATAGAGAGGTTTACTTGACTTCCAAATCTCTAGCAACTATAATTGATCTAAGCACCTAATAACGATAAGATATACTGGGCCACAACTAAGTGGGCTAAGCCCCTAACATGCCGGTCATAACATTACTAATTTGCAAAATTAAACAAAAATGAAAAAAAAGACACCCAGAATATTTCTCACGTAATTATATGTTTTTACTACTTTATCTTTTTTTACTACTTTCTCTGTTTTAGACATCAAGTACTCACCAGCAACAACAAATATGCTAAGCAAGGAAGAGGCATGCCCTACCTGGCAGCGTCCACCGTCTACTCAAGAGATATAGCACTATCATTACAGGAGAAACAATAATCATGAATAGAGACAGTAATCAACAGTAAGTCCTCGTGATCTGTGACTGAGTTTTTTTATCACCACTTTTACAATACTTGGCTTGTTGCTGGGCTTTGTGCCATTGACACAATGGGTGATCTAGTTTGGTCAAAGGTTGCATAGTATTTTCTAGAAAATCTATACGCACAATATTATATCGAACTGAGTGTTGGAATTAGCCACGATCAGGAGTCCATGTCCGGCTTGGACTGGAATAGTCATCCGAGTAGTATTTGGATAGTCTAACTTTGTTAGGCTAGCTCTTTTATATACTCGTGTACCCCTGTAAGATTTGTAACTCAGATTGAAAGCAATACAAATCGCATGACCGACACGACCCTGTTAGCCATCATGTTGACTGTGTGTTCTTGCGTGCGTATTCCGTCGACGTGCAGTGTCGCTCGAAGGTGCCGCCGGTTGATTGTTTCCTAGTTCGTACGTGCATAAGCTAGCACTCAAGAGAAATCCATCCAGCAGCTAGGCTGCTTGGTTGCTTGGTGTATACGTGCGCGTACAGCGTCTGCGTCTCCAACTGGTTAGCTTGGAAGTACTCGAGCTAGTCTCGTACGTGCGTCTCGCCGGAAAATACACGGCGGTCGCAGCGTCAAGGCCGAGCCTTGTGCCAACACTCAGGGAGTATCTAATAGAACATTTTATGAAATTTGATGGTCAGTTCATTGTCTCGGATAGCGATGGAAGATCCTACGCTCTGCAGCTGGCCCCTCAGCTTGGTCTGCAGCAGATAAAAAAACCAGGGCTGAGGAAGGAAGGCTGGTGGTTTGTGGTGACATGCTTTTCATGCTCAGTTCA
The DNA here is from genome assembly GCF_002162155.2 of Triticum dicoccoides. Taxonomy (NCBI): domain Eukaryota; kingdom Viridiplantae; phylum Streptophyta; class Magnoliopsida; order Poales; family Poaceae; genus Triticum; species Triticum dicoccoides. The sequence goes on from NW_021267100.1 coordinate 6,169, forward strand.
AACAAGCTCCACCGCCTCAACATGGGAACTGAGCCCGCGACTTGGATGGCCGTGGAGAAGCTGGACAATTGGGCACTCTTTAAGGGGCCAGGAGCAAAGAGCAGGCCGCATTCTTGCATGAGCTTGGAACTATGGGGAGGGAGGAGCAGCATCGTGCACTCTGCTCGTCCATCTCGACCTTGGGCTCTCTATGGGTTGTGTGGCGTGCTGGATCCCAACTTAGGAAGCACACTAGCGAAAGCGTCAGTTTGCCGTTCTGGTTGTACCCAAGCATGTTCTACTCGGATGGCAAACGATGATGCGTGCCTGCCAGCCAACAAAGTACAGCTTGCCGCAGCACCAGCTTTGGGGGGAAGCAGAGTGTCGTGATAACAAACACTAAGGGCCTGTTCGGAGTCTCACCACTCCAGAACTCCACTCCGGGAGCGGGGGTAGCTTTAGCTAAAAATAGAGGAGTTGGGAAACACCCGCTCCGCAGATCCTCGTATTTGTTGGAGCGGGCGGACTACCGAACAGGGCCTAACTCTGTTGGGTTGCTTGAAGGAGGCTTTCTCTTTCTAGAGGAAAACCCACATCTGATAAGATTATGGTTCACTCGAAGATTTGATGTTTTTCCATGCTATTTAGTATCATTTCAGTTTACACACCATCATGCCAAAACCTGTAGATATGTGTTGCCAAACCACCATAACAATATAGTTACTTGGTTCCACGAGAACCAGGGCACAACCTAAATATGTCGAAAACTGAAGAGACAGAAAAACCAAGCCTCGGAACCCAAACAAAAACAGCACAATACTCCCATCTTCGCCTAGCTCTAAGCTTCGGGGATGTAGTATTAACCCAAAAGACAACTTCATCTTGAATTTGCATGAGAAATATCCTGGATGTCTTTTTTTTCGCAATTTTGTTTTATTTTGCAAAATAGTAACAGTCCAAGAATGTAGAAGATCTAAGCTCATGCATGAGATGAATGTTTGGTTGTTTTCTTGACGATATGTTATGTCAAAATTCGGGCAAGCCTGATTATGAAAGGAAATTCAGAAACGCAACAAAAACTTGTGGACATGCGCTAAATTCAGAAACGCGCCTTAAAGTTGTGGACATGCGGCGGATTTGAATTGGCATACTACAAGTCTACAAGCAAATGGAAATCAATCAATCAAACAAACAGTACTTGTTAGTATATCAGTAACCTTCTCAAATTAAAGCAGCATAACCCAATGGTTGCTTCGTGATTTAGTCTTTCCAGAAAATGAATCAGAGGAGAATAAAGAACAACATGCCATGCCAGCACGAATCTGGAAGAAAGATATCCGATAGCAAAGATTACGGAACAGGTCTTGTACGAAATAGAGTACAAATAGATATTTGTTTTACAGCTTTGTGAAAAATGCAAAATTCAGTGGAAACGAAACATGGTACAACCTCACACATACATATGATGATCTGTCCAGTGCAAATCATCATCAACGAGGACTTGGTTGAATTAACAACCACACGAAGCAAGCAATTATTCGAGACGACTGCATGCATAGTAAATACCGTTGGAAATGTAGACTTGTTTCAAAAGATAGATGGGGGCACCCCAATCCAATTTGGCAACACATGTACCTGTCAATTGACACAGCAAGTAAACCCACATGAGTATATATATATA
>NW_021267101.1:0-1188 GCF_002162155.2 Triticum dicoccoides
GTTCTGGGACCCCAAAATGGAGAGTAATAGTCCACGACACGGACCAGAACTGGCCAAAATTGTGAGTGTTGATAACTGACACGTACACGCACCCCGGGGTTCGTCAATCGTGGAAATCACTTCGGGACCCCAAAACTGAGTAATATTCCAAGAAACAGTCCAGAATCGGCCCAAACTGCGTGTCTTGATGACCAACATGTAAATGCACCCCGGAGATCGTCAATCGTGGAAATCGCTCTGGGACCCCAAAACAGTGAGTAATAATCCATGAAACAGACCCGAATTGGCAAAAATTGTGAGTGTTGGTAACCAACAGGTAAAATCACCCTGGGGTTCGTCAGTCGTGGAAATCACTTCGGGATGCCAAAACTGTGTAATAGTTCAAAACGGGCCAAAATCGGCCAAAACTGCGAGTCTTGGCGACCAACATGCAAGCACACCTTGGGGTTCGACAAAAATGGAAATCTCTTTGGGACCCCAAAACGGTGAGTAATAGTCCACGAAACGGGTCGGAATCAACAAAACCTGTGAGTGTTGATGACCGACACGTAAACGCACCCAGAGGTTCGTCAATCGTGGAAATCACTCCGGGACCCCAAAACAGTGAGCAATAGTCCACGAGACGGTCAGAATTGGCCAAAATTGTGAGTGTTGATGACCAACACATAAACGCACCCCCGGGGTTCGTTAATCGTGGAAATCACTTCGGGACCCCAAAAATGAGTAATAATCCAAGAAATGGGCCAGAATCGGCCAAAACTGAGAGACTTGACGACCAACACGAAAGCACACCTTGGAGTTCGACAACAATGGAAATCGCTTTAGGACCCTAAAACGGTGAGTAATAGTCCATGAAAGGGACATAATCGACAAAAACCGCGATTGTTGATGACCGAAACATAAACGCACCAGGGGTTCGTCAATCGTGGAAATCCCTCCGGGACCCGAAACAGCGAGTAATAGTCCACAAAACGGGCCAGAATCGGCCAAAACTGCGAGTGTTGATGAACGACACGTAAGTGCATCTTTGGGTTCAACAACTATGGAAATCGCTTCGGGACCCCAAAAAGCTGAGTAATAGTCCACGAAACGGGTCAGAATTGGCCAGAACTATGAGTGTTGACGACGGGCACGTAAACGCACCCCTGGGATTGTGAATCGTGGAAATCGCTCTAGGACCCAAAAACA
>NW_021267102.1:0-1043 GCF_002162155.2 Triticum dicoccoides
AGGTTGCTCGGTGAGAATTTCCAGTTTTCCTAGATTAGATTTATTTTCTTACCTATTGTCCAAGAAAAATCCACAAAAAAGAGTTAGATCTATTCATCCTTTGTCCAAGCCAGTCTGAGCCTTTGCAATTTTCTTTTCATTGGTTGCATAGTTGAATTATCGGTTGCATCGTCGTGTCGAGTTGCTGGTCTTAGTGTCTAGGTCGTTTAGAGTTTCGAGTTCTGTTCACATTAGTCACGTCGCCGCTGCATCATTATCCCTTCCGCTGTCCACCACCCATCCATCAATTTCCTCCACGTGCTACCCACCGTTCATTGTCATAATCATAGTTGAGATCGTTCCCATCTTCGCTTGATCCAATCTACATCTTATCTAGTTTGTTTTGGAAAGAGGGAGAGAGAAAAAAAAAGATAGAGAAAAAAACGAGAGAAAAAAAGTAAAAAAAAAGTCAGAGAAAAAAAAAGAAAGGAAAAAAAAAGTGTGAGAAAAAAAAGAGAGGAGAAAAAAAACAAAATTCGGATCTATTTAGACTCAATCTCGTAGTTGAATTCGGATTGGAATCTGTTTTGTGCACTGTTGAGTAAAACAGGCATAACTTCCTCATATGAAGTCTGTTTTGGCTCCGCGAGTACTCAAATGAAAGCTAGCGACGAGCCGCATCTAAATAGTTACAGAAGCTAGTTCAGTATTTGGCACCTCAACAGCAGCTTCTAAATAGGTCTACTGCTATTGTGATCTTCACTTATATCTTGCTGTCCAGAGCTACTTCATATCCTTTATTGATGCTAGTTGTGCTACGACGTGACCTCATTAGTGTTCTAGGCTCGCGTCTCTAGTTTGGTCTAGCCTAGGACCAGCACAGTACCGTCGTTGAGCGTTTATTCAACATTGCATCTTTGAATTGATTATTGCTAATCTTTTGCTACCATATATAGCCAACCCAGCTCCACATATTTCTACACCGTGTATACGTACGCTCCCCTGGCAATCGCTTTACTCAATATTCGGAGTTACTTGACACCGCTGGTTGCCGATCACCGCCT
>NW_021267103.1:0-1734 GCF_002162155.2 Triticum dicoccoides
ATTTCCATAGTTGTTAAACACCAAGGTGCGCTTATATGTCGGTCATCAACACTGGCAGTTTTGACCGATTCTGGCCCGCTTCATTGACTATTACCCACTATTTTGGGGTCCCGGAGTGATTTCCACGATTAACGAACCCTGGAGTGCATTTACGTGTCGGTCATCAACACTCGCAGTTTTGGCCGATTCTGGCCCGTTTCTTGCATTGTTACTCACCGTTTTGGAGCCCTGAAGCAATTTCCATAATTGTTTAACACCAAGGTCCGCTTACGTGTCGGTCATCAACACTGGCAGTTTTGGCCGATTCCGGCCCGTTTGATGGACTATTCATCACTGTTTTGGGGTCCCGCAGTGGTTTCCATGGTTAGCGAACCCTGTGGTGCGTTTACGTGTCGGTCATCAACACTCGTAATTTTGGCCGATTCTGACCCGTTTCTTGGATTATTACTCATTGTTTTGGGGTCCCAAAATGATTTCCATAGTTGTTAAACACCAAGGTGCGCTTATATGTCGGTCATCAACACTGGCAGTTTTGACCGATTCTGGCCCGCTTCATTGACTATTACCCACTATTTTGGGGTCCCGGAGTGATTTCCACGATTAACGAACCCTGGGGTGCATTTACGTGTCGGTCATCAACACTCGCAGTTTTGGCCGATTCTGGCCCGTTTCTTGCATTGTTACTCACCGTTTTGGAGCCCTGAAGCGATTTCCATAATTGTTTAACACCAAGGTCCGCTTACGTGTCGGTCATCAACACTGGCAGTTTTGGCCGATTCCGGCCCGTTTGATGGACTATTCGTCACTGTTTTGGGGTCCCGCAGTGGTTTCCATGGGTAGCGAACCCTGTGGTGCGTTTACGTGTCGGTCATCAACACTCGTAATTTTGGCCGATTCTGACCCGTTTCTTGGATTATTACTCATTGTTTTGGGGTCCCAAAATGATTTCCATAGTTGTTAAACACCAAGGTGCGCTTATATGTCGGTCATCAACACTGGCAGTTTTGACCGATTCTGGCCCGCTTCATTGACTATTACGCACTATTTTGGGGTCCCGGAGTGATTTCCACGATTAACGAACCCTGGAGTGCATTTACGTGTCGGTCATCAACACTCGCAGTTTTGGCCGATTCTGGCCCGTTTCTTGCATTGTTACTCACCGTTTTGGAGCCCTGAAGCGATTTCCATAATTGTTTAACACCAAGGTCCGCTTACGTGTCGGTCATCAACACTGGCAGTTTTGGCCGATTCCGGCCCGTTTGATGGACTATTTGTCACTGTTTTGGGGTCCCGCAGTGGTTTCCATGGTTAGCGAACCCTGTGGTGCGTTTACGTGTCGGTCATCAACACTCGTAATTTTGGCCGATTCTGACCCGTTTCTTGGATTATTACTCATTGTTTTGGGGTCCCAAAATCATTTCCATAGTTGTTAAACACCAAGGTGCGCTTATATGTCGGTCATCAACACTGGCAGTTTTGACCGATTCTGGCCCGCTTCATTGACTATTACCCACTATTTTGGGGTCCCGGAGTGATTTCCACGATTAACGAACCCTGGAGTGCATTTACGTGTCGGTCATCAACACTCGCAGTTTTGGCCGATTCTGGCCCGTTTCTTGCATTGTTACTCACCGTTTTGGAGCCCTGAAGCGATTTCCATAATTGTTTAACACCAAGGTCCGCTTACGTGTCGGTCATCAACACTGGCAGTTTTGGCCGATTCCGGCCCGTTTG
>NW_021267104.1:0-5510 GCF_002162155.2 Triticum dicoccoides
TGAGAGAAAGCTTCTCCACCATCTCCATGCTAGCCAAGTTGTTGCAGCTCCCTCCGTCTATTATGACGCGCACAGAACGTTCCTTCACAACTCCCTTGGTATGGAACAAATTGTGCCTCTGATTTTGCTCAGCTTGTGTGACCTGCACACTCAAAACACGTTGAGCAACTAAACATTCATACCTGTCAGCGTCTTCAGGAGCCATGTATTGCGTCTCATGATCAGAATCATCTCCACCATGTTCTTCACGTGTAATAAGAGCCAAAGTCTCCTCATCATAGTCACTAGCAGACTCATATCCACCATCCGCGGTAGCAATCATCACACGCGGAGATTTGCATTCCCTCGCATAATGACCTCCTCCCTTACAACAACGACAAATAATATCACTTGTGTGCCCTGTTGATGCCATGGAAGAAGAAGAACGCTGTGCAGGCCATGCAGGTGCGCTCTTGGCAGATAATGGTGGTTGTGCCTGTTTTCTTGTATCACGGCTGGAGGTGGCACCGGATGGAGGTGCTGGTGCAGTTGAAGTAGAAGATGCACGTGGTGTCCATGATGAAGGTCGGCCTGCAGAAAAGTTAGTTCGCCCCAATGCTTGTCGATCCTGCACTTCACGTTCAGCTTTACAAGCAAGATGGAATAAACGAGTGATATTAGTATACTCCTTATAGTCTAGAATGGTCTGAATCTCTCTATTTAATCCACCCAGAAAACGTGCAAACATAGCTTCATTCTCCTCAACAATACCACATCTAATCATGCCAGTTTGTAATTCCTGATAATATTCATCTACAGAATTTTTTCCTTGTCTTAAGCGCTGTAATTTTTGAAGCAATTCACGTTGATAATATGGTGGAACCCAACGCGTACGCATAGCAGTTTTCAAAGCGGCCCAAGTAGTTGGAATAGGATACAATCTACAATGTTCAGACCACCATACACATGCAAAACTAGTGAAAGCACAAACAGCAGCAGCAACTCGTCTCTCCTCAGGATATTGTAAACATGTAAATCGTTGTTCAGTTTCTAACTCCCAAGTAAGATATATATCAGGAACATATCTACCCTCAAATGGTGGAATATTCAATTTCAGTTTAGGAATATGGACATCATCTCGTACCTGAGGTGGTGGTGCAGGCCTACCATTACGAATATATACCTGAGGTCGACCTGCTGGTGGTGGTACAGGTGGCTGCACGTAGTGTTGATTTTGATCAACCTCATCCTCATAGTCTCCCACATAATCATCCTCCTCCGCATCAGCAGCAGGAGCCACAGAAGTATCAAGAGCAGCACCAACAGTTTGGCCAAACGCAAGAGGAACACGGCTTGCTCGGCGGAGGTCTGCTTCGCGACGTGGAGGTAGTCGTTGTTGTTGTTGTTGGAGAGGTGCGTTAGGTGCAGCGGGTGGTGGTGGTGGAAGACGCGCGAGCAATTCATTAAACTTGTTATCGAGCTTTGTTTCGAACGTCTTCTCAAAGCCAGTGATCTTCTCCATGGCCTCTTCAAAATTGTTCAGCACATCTTGCACCTGTTCAGTCATCATTTGCTGAAACTTATCATGAAGCTCCTTGTTCGATAAATTCTCCCAGTCAATCTCGTCGGCTTGTGATCCTGGCATGGTTAGCAGCAATAGAAACACACAAGAATATGATCCTACAGACTACGAACAAGTGGTGGTGGTGGGTGTCACAAATCCGTCAAGGAAATCTCAAATTCTTATCAGTTCTTACCCAGCAGCAGGCGGTGATCGGCAACCGTTGTAGTCAAAAACTCTCAAAGCTTGGATAGAGCGATTACCAGGGAGAGTCAAACGCACGACGTAGATGTATGTGGAGCTGGGAAGGCTTATAATATGGTAGCAAAAAGGGTCAGCAATAATCAATTCAGAGATGCAAAGTTGAATAAACGCTCAACGACGGTACTGTGCTGGTCCTAGGCTAGACTGTGCTAGAGACGCGAGCCTAGAACACTAACAAAATCACGGCGCGGCACGTAAACAAGGGAAAAGCACACTCTGGAATTTTTTTTTTCGCTCTTTTTTTTTGCGCTCTTTTTTTTTTGCGCTGCTTTTTTTTTTGCGAAAAATCACTATAATGGCGAGTGTCTCAAAACTCTTCTTAGCTCAAACTGACAGGATGGGCACGAAATTTTTTTGACCAATTTTTTTTTTTTGACTATCCGGACCCAAAAACTGGAAACGGGTCAAAAAAAACTTCCTATAATGGCACCTGTCTCAAAACACTCAGAAACACCTAAAAATAGGATAGCCAGAAAATTTTTCGAAAAATGCGTTTTCGAAAAATTTTGGGCCTAAACGGAGCGTGGCTACCCGACTCCGGCAAGGAAACACGAATCGGAATCTAGATGGATCCCGAAAACAAACCTAATAAGCAAAGAACTCGGATTGGTGGTGGATATATGGTGGTGGTATATGGCAGCGGTGGTGGTAGCGGTGGTAGTATATGGATATGGATCGGTGGTGGTATATGGACACGGATTGGTGGTGGTATATGGATACGGATTCGGTGCGGTGGTGGTAGATGGCAGGGGCGATGATGATGGTGCGGCGGCGGCGTGACAACTTATGACCAGAACTCGAAACTCTAAAAGACTAGACTCTAAGACCAGCAACTAGACACGACGATGCAACCGCAAATTCAACAAAGCAAAACCCTAAAAAGATTATGCAAGGCTCAGATTGGTTCGGATATGATGAACTAACCCTAAATTTTTTTTTGTGGCTTTTTCGTGGACTATAGGTATGAAGAGCAGACTCGATCTAAACTACTAAAAAACTGTAAAATCTCACCGAGCAACCTGGCTCTGATACCAGCACGAGGTAGGAAACCATACACAACTTCAAAAGGGCACATCTTAGTAGTAGAATGCAATGAACGATTATAAGCAAATTCAATATGAGGCAAGCATTCCTCCCACATTTTCTTATTATTCTTCAAAACAGCCCTAAGCATAGTAGACAACGTTCTATTGACTACTTCAGTTTGTCCATCAGTTTGGGGGTGACAAGTAGTACTAAAAAGCAGTTTAGTCCCCAACTTAGCCCATAAACATCTCCAAAAGTGGCTAAGAAATTTAGTATCACGATCTGAAACAATAGTATTTGGCACACCATGCAAGCGAATAATTTCACGAAAGAACAAATCAGCAACATTAACAGCATCATCGCTTTTATGACATGGTATAAAGTGTGCCATTTTCGAGAATCTATCCACGACAACAAATATGCTATCCCTCCCCTTCTTTGTTCGAGGTAAACCTAATATGACAAGAACTCGGATTGGTGGTGGATATATGGTGGTAGATGGCAGCGGTGGTGGTATATGACAGCTGTGGTGGTATATGGATACGGATTCGAAGCGGTGGCGGATAAGCGGTGGTGGTAGATGGCAGGGGTGATGATGATGGTGCGGCGGCGGCGTGACAACTTATGACCAGAACTCGAAACTCTAAAAGACTAGACTCTAAGACCAGCAACTAGACACGACGATGCAACCGCAAATTCAACAAAGCAAAACCCTAAAAAGATTATGCAAAGGCTCAGATTGGTTCGGATATGATGAACTAACCCTAATTTTTTTTGTGGCTTTTTCGTGGACTGTAGGTATGAAGAACAGACTCGATCTAAACTACGAAAAACTGTAAAATCTCACCGAGCAACCTGGAAATCTGATACCACTTGATAGAGGCAAAGGTGTCCCGTCTTTCGATGAGATGATGGATATCACTTTGGTGGCAGTCGACTTTGACGATCCGACTACGAACGTGCGAGGACGTCGCGCCTTAGCAATCGCTAAACCAACTCCGAGAGGTTATTGACCACGCCGGAGCACGATCAACCTGACCACGAGGGTCTGTTTCCTGCGAGCAAATGAAGAACAAGCAAGAAACTGAGATTGCAATCTGGATATTGCGAATATAAGATGAAAGCTTTATTGATCAAGGTGGGGTTCTGTGACGCCTTTGTCTGGTCGTTGAACACAAACGAAGTACGCGAAGTTGCAGCTATGGCGAACTTTTAATCTAAACAAAACCCAAAGTCTAAACGATGCCCTAAGGGCTGCATATATGGAGGAAGAGGGGGGGAATTTCGTGGCCCTTGGTGGAGGGGTCCGAAATCAACCCTATCTCTTGTTTCCCCACACATACGGACTCTAAAAATAGCCTATACTTATGTATTTCGAAATTACATGGGCCTGGCCCAATAATAAGGTGACGCAACACCTAAAATAGCCTCGGGACGAAATTTATGAAGTGGCATCTTGTATATTTCGTCCAAGGCTTCATGCACCCATTATGGTGGCTTCAAAGTCCTGAAATCATCACTTGTAACTCCGTTCTTGTTTCCCTTGCGCATGCCATCATCTCCATGCTTGTTCTTGCCCCAATGTTCATCCTTCTCCAAGCTAGGCCCTTCATTTGTAAGCAAAACAAATGTATCCAATTTAGGCAGCATCATATTCTCATAAACATTAGAATCATTACCAAGAAACGAAAGTACCTGGTAATTTAGTTGGCGTGCACGAGCTCTAGTAATTGGTCCAGTATGTATAGCAGCAGGGGCTGTGGGTGTAACAATTGTATTGATGTCCTCATCACCTACCATTACGAATATATACCTGAGGTCGACCTGCTGGTGGTGGTGCTGGTGGCTGCTCGTAGATCTGATTTTGATCAACCTCATCCTCATAATCGCCAGCATACTCATCATCCTCCTGGGTACCAGCAGCAGCAGTAGCAGGAGCCAAAGAAACACCAACAGCAGTAGCAGCGGCACCAGAATTTTGTCCTGGCTCAATAGGAACACGCTGTGCTCGTCCATACTGATTCGGAAGGGGGCGTAGTTGTTGTTGTTGCAGAGGTGCGACATGTGCAGCCGGTGGTGGAAGACGCGCAAGCAGTTCATTAAATCTGTTATCGAGCTTTGTTTCGAACGTCTTCTCAAGGCCAGTGATCTTCTCCATGGCCTCTTCAAAATTGTTCAGCACATCTTGTACCTGTTCAGTCATCATTTGCTGAAACTTATCATGAAGCTCCTTGTTCGATAAGTTCTCCCAGTCAATCTCGTCGGCTTGTGATCCTGGCATGGTTAGCAGCAATAGAAACACACAAGAATATGATCCTACAGACTACGAACAAGTGGTGGTGGTGGGTGTCACAAATCCGTCAAGCAAATCTCAAATTCGTACCAGTTCTTACCCAGCAGCAGGCGGTGATCGGCAACCGTTGTAGTCAAAAACTCTCAAAGCTTGGATAGAGCGATTACCAGGGAGAGTCAAACGCACGACGTAGATGTATGTGGAGCTGGGAAGGCTTATAATATGGTAGCAAAAAGGGTCAGCAATAATCAATTCAGAGATGCAAAGTTGAATAAACGCTCAACGACGGTACTGTGCTGGTCCTAGGCTAGACTGTGCTAGAGACGCGAGCCTAGAACACTAACAAAATCACGGCGCGGCACATAAACAAGGGAAAAGCACACTCTG
>NW_021267104.1:6202-31721 GCF_002162155.2 Triticum dicoccoides
GACGTCGCGCCTTAGCAATCGCTAAACCAACTCCGAGAGGTTATTGACCACGCCGGAGCACGATCAACCTGACCACGAGGGTCTGTTTCCTGCGAGCAAATGAAGAACAAGCAAGAAACTGAGATTGCAATCTGGATATTGCGAATATAAGATGAAAGCTTTATTGATCAAGGTGGGGTTCTGTGACGCCTTTGTCTGGTCGTTGAACACAAACGAAGTACGCGAAGTTGCAGCTATGGCGAACTTTTAATCTAAACAAAACCCAAAGTCTAAACGATGCCCTAAGGGCTGCATATATGGAGGAAGAGGGGGGGAATTTCGTGGCCCTTGGTGGAGGGGTCCGAAATCAACCCTATCTCTTGTTTCCCCACACATACGGACTCTAAAAATAGCCTATACTTATGTATTTCGAAATTACATGGGCCTGGCCCAATAATAAGGTGACGCAACACCTAAAATAGCCTCGGGACGAAATTTATGAAGTGGCATCTTGTATATTTCGTCCAAGGCTTCATGCACCCATTATGGTGGCTTCAAAGTCCTGAAATCATCACTTGTAACTCCGTTCTTGTTTCCCTTGCGCATGCCATCATCTCCATGCTTGTTCTTGCCCCAATGTTCATCCTTCTCCAAGCTAGGCCCTTCATTTGTAAGCAAAACAAATGTATCCAATTTAGGCAGCATCATATTCTCATAAACATTAGAATCATTACCAAGAAACGAAAGTACCTGGTAATTTAGTTGGCGTGCACGAGCTCTAGTAATTGGTCCAGTATGTATAGCAGCAGGGGCTATGGGTGTAACAATTGTATTGATGTCCTCATCACCTACCATTACGAATATATACCTGAGGTCGACCTGCTGGTGGTGGTGCTGGTGGCTGCTCGTAGATCTGATTTTGATCAACCTCATCCTCATAATCGCCAGCATACTCATCATCCTCCTGGGTACCAGCAGCAGCAGTAGCAGGAGCCAAAGAAACACCAACAGCAGTAGCAGCGGCACCAGAATTTTGTCCTGGCTCAATAGGAACACGCTGTGCTCGTCCATACTGATTCGTAAGGGGGCGTAGTTGTTGTTGTTGCAGAGGTGCGACATGTGCAGCCGGTGGTGGAAGACGCGCAAGCAGTTCATTAAATCTGTTATCGAGCTTTGTTTCGAACGTCTTCTCAAGGCCAGTGATCTTCTCCATGGCCTCTTCAAAATTGTTCAGCACATCTTGTACCTGTTCAGTCATCATTTGCTGAAACTTATCATGAAGCTCCTTGTTCGATAAGTTCTCCCAGTCAATCTCGTCGGCTTGTGATCCTGGCATGGTTAGCAGCAATAGAAACACACAAGAATATGATCCTACAGACTACTAAGAAGTGGTGGTGGTGTATCACAAATCCGTCAAGCAAATCTCAAATTCTTACCAGTTCTTACCCAGCAGCAGGCGGTGATCGGCAACCGTTGTAGTCACAAACTCTCAAAGCTTGGATAGAGCGATTACCAGGGAGAGTCAAACACACGACGTAGATGTATGTGGAGCTGGGAAGGCTTATAGTATGGTAGCAAAAAGGGTCAGCAATAATCAATTCAGAGATGCAAAGTTGAATAAACGCTCAACGACGGTACTGTGCTGGTCCTAGGCTAGACTCTGCTAGAGACGCGAGCCTAGAACACCAACAAAATCACGGCGCGGCACGTAAACAAGGGAAAAGCACACTCTGAAAATTTTCTTTTCGCTCTCTTTTTTTTTTGCGCTCTTTTTTTTATGCGCTGCTTCTTTTTTTTTGCGAAAAAGCACTATCATGGCGAGTGTCTCAAAACTCTTCCTAGGTCAAACTGACAGGATGGGCACAAAATTTTTTTTTTCGACAAATTTTTTTTTTCGACTGCCCGGACCCAAAAACTGGAAACGGGTCAAAAAAAAACTTCCTATAATGGCACCTGTCTCAAAACACTCAGAAACACCTAAAAATAGGATAGCCAGAAATTTTTTCGAAAAATGCGTTTTCGAAAATTTTTGGGCCTAAACGGAGGGTTGTTTCCGGACTCTTTTTTTTTCGAAACCTACTCCGGCAAGGAAACACGAATCGGAATCTAGATGGATCCCGAAAACAAACCTAATAAGCAAGGAACTCGGATTGGTGGTGGATATATGGTGGTGGTATATGGCAGCGGTGGTGGTAGCGGTGGTAGTATATGGATATGGATCGATGGTGGTATATGGGCACGGATTGGTGGTGGTATATGGATACGGATTCGGAGCGGTGGTGGTAGATGGCAGGGGTGATGATGATGGTGCGGCGGCGGCGTGACAACTTATGACCAGAACTCGAAACTCTAAAAGACTAGACTCTAAGACCAGCAACTAGACCGACGATGCAACCGCAAATTCAACAAAGCAAAACCCTAAAAAGATTATGCAAAGGCTTAGATTGGTTCGGATATGATGAACTAACCCTAATTTTTTTGTGTGGCTTTTTCGTGGACTGTAGGTATGAAGAACAGACTCGATCTAAACTATGAAAAACAGTAAAATCTCACCGAGCAACCTGGAAATCTGATACCACTTGATAGAGGCAAAGGTGTCCCGTCTTTCGATGAGATGATGGATATCTGATAGAGGCGGAGGTGTCCCGTCTTTCGATGAGATGATGGATATCGCTTTGGTGGAAGTCGACTTTGACGATCCGACTACGAACGTGCGAGGACGTCGCGCCTTAGCAATCGCTAAACCAACTCCGAGAGGTTATTGACCACGCCGGAGCACGATCAACCTGACCACGAGGGTCTGTTTCCTGCGAGCAAACGAAGAACAAGCAAGAAACTAAGATTGCAATCTGGATATTGCGAATATAAGATGAAAGCTTTATTGATCAAGGTGGGGTTCTGTGACGCCTTTGTCTGGTCGTTGAACACAAACGAAGTACGCGAAGTTGCAGCTATGGCGAACTTTTAATCTAAACAAAACCCAAAGTCTAAACGATGCCCTAAGGGCTGTATATATGGAGGAAGAGGGGGGAATTTCGTGGCCCTTGGTGGAGGAGTCCGAAATCAACCCTATCTCTTGTTTCCCCACACATACGAACTCTAAAAATAGCCTATACTTATGTATTTCGAAATTACATGGGCCTGGCCCAATAATAAGGTGACGCAGCACCTAAAATAGCCTCGGGACGAAATTTATGAAGTGGCATCTTGTATATTTCGTCCAAGGCTTCATGCACCCATTATGGTGGCTTCAAAGTCCTGAAATCATCACTTGTAACTCCGTTCTTGTTCCCCTTGCGCATGCCATCATCTCCATGCTTGTTCTTGCTCCAATGTTCATCCTTCTCCAAGCTAGGCCCTTCATTTGTAAGCAAAACAAATGTATCCAATTTAGGCAGCATCATATTCTCATGAACATTAGAATCATTACGAAGAAACGAAAGTACCTGGTAATTTAGTTGGCGTGCACGAGCTCTAGTAATTGGTCCAGTATGTATAGCAGTAGGGGTTGTGGGTGTAACAATGGTATTGATGTCCTCATCATTGACTTTCAGGGCCAAAAAGTCATGCTTAAGGCTGAATTTGAGGGTACTCCAGGCCTCCTAGCGCAAGCGGGGAGTATTTTTTGGATTCGCGCGCTCGCCGCGAGCAGTTTGAGTACTTATGGGTCTGACACGGACTCCGAATGACAAAATTATGACCATTCTAGTGAAATCTGTCCATTCTATGGCAATCCTTGAAAGTACTTCATTTTCTCGTGCGCTTTTTGCCTGATTGCCCCAAAAAAATTTGTCCTCTATAGAGGAGATATCGTTTCCACATATATATTGACCGATGCCAGAAATGCCCTTTTGTTCTTGGCTTTCATGCGCATGAGTTACAGCATGCCATCCGGTGAAAACAAGGAGAATATGGCAAATAGCCGCTGGGTTTTCTTCAATTTACGGCCAAATGAGATTGCCCGGATCATAGAGCATCTGCAGAAAGGTACGTTTGCCCCTACCAGGGGGGCTAATGTCTATAAGCAACATAATCTCTCGAATTTCCTTCAAAAGGAAGTGCCAATGGGTTCAGAAACTTATCTGAAAAACAGCGACGAATGATGTTCTTTTACTTTCAGGGCCAAAAAGTCCTGCTTAAGGCTCAATTCGAGGGTACTCCGGGCCTCCTGGCGGAAGACAGGGGTATTTTTTGGATTCGCGCGCTTGCCGCGAGCAGTTTGAGTACCTATGGGTCCGATGCGGACTCCGAATGACAAAATTATGGCCGTTTTATGAACATTTGTCCATTCTATGGCAGTCCTTGAAAGTACTTCATTTTCTCGGGTGCTTTTTGCCTGATTGCCCCAACATTTCTTGTCCTCTACAGAGGAGATATCATTTCCACATATATACTGACCGATGCCAGGAATGCCCTTTTGTTCTTGGCTTTCACGCGCATGAGTTACAGCATGCCATCCGACGAAAACGTGGAGAATAAGGCATATAGCCGCTGGATTTTCTTTAATTTACAGCCAAATGAAATTTCCCGGATCATAGACATCTGCAGAAAGGTACGTTTGTCCCTACCAGGGGGGCTAATGTCTATAAGCAACATAATCTCTCAAATTTCCTTCAAAAGGAAGTGCCAATGGGTTCAGAAACTTGTCTGAAAACAGCGATGAAAGATGTTCTTTGACTTTCAGGGCCAAAAAGTCCTGCTAAAGGCTGAATTTGAGGGTACTCCGGGCCTCCTGGCGCATGCGGGGGGTATTTTTTGGATTCGCGCGCTTGCCGCGAGCAGTTTGAGTACTTATGGGTCCGACGCGGACTCCGAATGACAAAATTATGACTGTTTTAGTGAACATTTCTCCATTCTATGGCAGTCCTTGAAAGTACTTCATTTTCTCGTGTGCTTTTTGCCTGATTGCCCCAAAATTTCTTGTCCTCTATAGAGGAGATATCGTTTCCACATATATATTGACCGATGCCAGGAATGCCCTTTTGTTCTTGGCTTTCACGCCCATGAGTTACAGCATGCCATACGGCGAAAACAAGGAGAATAAGGCATATAACCGCTGGATTTTCTTCAATTTACGGCCAAATGAGATTGCCCGGATCATAGAGCATCTGCAGAAAGGTACGTTTGTCCCTACCAGGGGGCTAATGTCTATAAGCAACATAATCTCTCGAATTTCCTTCAAAAGGAAGTGCCAATGGGTTCAGAAACTTGTCTGAAAAACAGCGACGAATGATGTTCTTTTACTTTCAGGACCAAAAAGTCCTGCTTCAGGCTGAATTTGAGGGTACTCCAGGCCTCCTCGCGCAAGCGGGGAGTATTTTTTGGATTCGCGCGCTCGCCGGGAGCAGTTTGAGTATTTATGGGTCTGACACGGACACCGAATGACAAAATTATGACCGTTTTAGTGAACATTTGTCCATTCTATGGAAGTCCTTGAAAGTATTTCATTTTCTCGTGTGCTTTTTGCCTGATTGCCCCAAAATTTCTTGTCCTCTATAGAGGAGATATTGTTTCCACATATATATTGACCGATGCCAGGAATGCCCTTCTGTTCTTGGCTTTCACGCGCATGAGTTACAGCATGCCATCCGGCGAAAACAAGGAGAATAAGGCATATAACCGCTGGATTTTCTGCAATTTACGGCCAAATGAGATTGCCCGGATCATAGAGCATCTGCAGAAAGGTACGTTTGTCCCTACAAGGGGGGCTAATGTCTATAAGCAACATAATCTCTCGAATTTCCTTCAAAAGGAAGTGCCAATGGGTTCAGAAACTTGTTTGAAAAACAGCGACGAATGATGTTCTTTGACTTTCAGGGCCAAAAAGTCATGCTTAAGGCTGAATTTGAGGGTACTCCGGGCCTCCTAGCGCAAGAGGGGAGTATTTTTTGGATTCGCACGCTCGTCGCGAGCAGTTTGAGTACTTATGGGTCCGACACGGACTCCGAATGATAAAATTATGACCGTTCTAGTGAAATCTGTCCATTCTATGGCAGTCCTTGAAAGTACTTCATTTTCTCGTGCGCTTTTTGCCTGATTGCCCCAAAAAAAATTGTCCTCTATAGAGGAGATATCGTTTCCACATATATATTGACCGATGCCAGAAATGCCCTTTTGTTCTTGGTTTTCATGCGCATGAGTTACAGCATGCCATCCAGTGAAAACAAGCAGAATAAGGCAAATAGCCGCTGGATTTTCTTCAATTTACGGCCAAATGAGATTGCCCGGATCATAGAGCATCTGCAGAATGGTACGTTTGCCCCTACCAGGGGCTAATGTCTATAAGCAACATAATCTCTCGAATTTCCTTCAAAAGGAAGTGCCAATGGGTTCAGAAACTTGTCTGAAAAACAGCGACGAATGATGTTCTTTTACTTTCAGGGCCAAGAAGTCCTGCTTAAGGCTCAATTTGAGGGTACTCCGGGCCTCCTGGCGGAAGACAGGGGTATTTTTTGGATTAGCGCGCTCGCCGCAAGCAGTTTGAGTACTTATGGGTCCGACGCGGACTCCGAATGACAAAATTATGACCGTTTTATGAACATTTGTCCATTCTATGGCAGTCCTTGAAAGTACTTCATTTTCTCGTGTGCTTTTTGCCTGATTGCCCCAACATTTCTTGTCCTCTATAGTGGAGATATCGTTTCCACATATATACTGACCGATGCCAGGAATGCCCTTTTGTTCTTGGCTTTCACGCGCATGAGTTACAGCATGCCATCCGACGAAAACATGGAGAATAAGGCATATAGCCGCTGGATTTTCTTTAATTTACAGCCAAATGAAATTTCCCGGATCATAGAGCATCTGCAGAAAGGTACGTTTGTCCCTACCAGGGGGGCTAATGTGATGAGGACATCAATACAATTGTTACACCCACAGCCCCTGCTGCTATACATACTGGACCAATTACTAGAGCTCGTGCACGCCAACTAAATTACCAGGTACTTTCGTTTCTTGGTAATGATTCTAATGTTCATGAGAATATGATGCTGCCTAAATTGGATACATTTGTTTTGCTTACAAATGAAGGGCCTAGCTTGGAGAAGGATGAACATTGGAGCAAGAACAAGCATGGAGATGATGGCATGCGCAAGGGAAACAAGAACGGAGTTACAAGTGATGATTTCAGGACTTTGAAGCCACCATAATGGGTGCATGAAGCCTTGGACGAAATATACAAGACGCCACTTCATAAATTTCGTCCCGAGGCTATTTTAGGTGTTGCGTCACCTTATTATTGGGCCAGGCCCATGTAATTTCGAAATACATAAGTATAGGCTATTTTTAGAGTCCGTATGTGTGGGGAAACAAGAGATAGGGTTGATTTCGGAGCCCTCCACCAAGGGCCACGAAATTCCCCCCCTCTTCCTCCATATATACAGCCCTTAGGGCATCGTTTAGACTTTGGGTTTTGTTTAGATTAAAAGTTCGCCATAGCTGCAACTTCGCGTACTTCGTTTGTGTTCAACGACCAGACAAAGGCGTCACAGAACCCCACCTTGATCAATAAAGCTTTCATCTTATATTCGCAATATCCAGATTGCAATCTTAGTTTCTTGCTTGTTCTTCGTTTGCTCGCAGGAAACAGACCCTCGTGGTCAGGTTGATCGTGCTCCGGCGTGGTCAATAACCTCTCGGAGTTGGTTTAGCGATTGCTAAGGCGCGACGTCCTCGCACGTTCGTAGTCGGATCGTCAAAGTCGACTTCCACCAAAGCAATATCCATCATCTCGTCGAAAGATCGGGACCCTCGCCTTTATCAAGTGGTATCAGATTTCCAGGTTGCTCGGTGAGATTTTACAGTTTTTCGTAGTTTAGATCGAGTCTGTTCTTCATACCTATAGTCCACGAAAAAGCCACAAAAAAAATTAGGGTTAGTTCATCATATCCAAACCAATCTGAGCCTTGCATAATCTTTTTAGGGTTTTGCTTTGTTGAATTTGCGGTTGCATCGTCGTGTCTAGTTGCTGGTCTTAGAGTCTAGTCTTTTAGAGTTTCGAGTTCTGGTCATAAGTTGTCACGCTGCCGCCGCACCATCATCATCGCCCCTGCCATCTACCACCACCGCACCAAATCCGTATCCATATACCACCACCAATCCGTGTCCATATACCACCACCGATCCATATCCATATACTACCACCGCTACCACCACCGCTGCCATATACCACCACCATATATCCACCACCAATCCGAGTTCCTTGCTTATTAGGGTTGTTTTCGAGATCCATCTAGATTCCGATTCGTGTTTCCTTGCCGGAGTAGGTTTCGGAAAAAAAAAGAGTCGGGTAGCCACGCTCCGTTTAGGCCCAAAATTTTTCGAAAACGCATTTTTCGAAAAAAATTCTGGCTATCCTATTTTTAGGTGTTTCTGAGTGTTTTGAGACAGGTGCCATTATAGGAAGTTTTTTTTGACCAGTTTCCAGTTTTTGGGTCCGGGCAGTCAAAAAAAAAATTGCTCGAAAAAATTTGGTGCCCATCCTGTCAGTTTGAGCTAAGAAGAGTTTTGAGACACTCGCCATTATAGTGATTTTTCGCAAAAAAAAAAGCAGCGCAAAAAAAAAGAGCGCAAAAAAAAAGAGTGTGCTTTTCCCTTGTTTACGTGCCGCGCCGTGATTTTGTTGGTGTTCTAGGCTCGCGTCTCTAGCACAGTCTAGCCTAGGACCAGCACAGTACCGTCGTTGAGCGTTTATTCAACTTTGCATCTCTGAATTGATTATTGCTGACCCTTTTTGCTACCATATTATAAGCCTTCCCAGCTCCACATACATCTACGTCGTGCGTTTGACTCTCCCTGGTAATCGCTCTATCCAAGCTTTGAGAGTTTTTGACTACAACGGTTGCCGATCACCGCCTGCTGCTGGGTAAGAACTGGTAAGAATTTGAGATTTGCTTGACGGATTTGTGACACCCACCACCACCACTTGTTCGTAGTCTGTAGGATCATATTCTTGTGTGTTTCTATTGCTGCTAACCATGCCAGGATCACAAGCCGACGAGATTGACTGGGAGAATTTATCGAACAAGGAGCTTCATGATAAGTTTCAGCAAATGATGACAGAACAGGTGCAAGATGTGCTGAACAATTTTGAAGAGGCCATGGAGAAGATCACTGGCCTTGAGAAGACGTTCGAAACAAAGCTCGATAACAAGTTTAATGAATTGCTCGCGCGTCTTCCACCACCACCACCCGCTGCACCTAACGCACCTCTCCAACAACAACAACAACGACTACCTCCACGTCGCGAAGCAGACCTCCGCCGAGCAAGCCGTGTTCCTCTTGCGTTTGGCCAAACTGTTGGTGCTGCTATTGATACTTCTGTGGCTCCTGCTGCTGATGCGGAGGAGGATGATTATGTGGGAGATTATGAGGATGAGGTTGATCAAAATCAACACTACGTGCAGCCACCTGTACCACCACCAGCAGGTCGACCTCAGGTATATATTCGTAATGGTAGGCCTGCACCACCACCTCAGGTACGAGATGATGTCCATATTCCTAAACTGAAATTGAATATTCCACCATTTGAGGGTAGATATGTTCCTGATATATATCTTACTTGGGAGTTAGAAACTGAACAACGATTTACATGTTTACAATATCCTGAGGAGAGACGAGTTGCTGCTGCCGTTTGTGCTTTCACTACTTTTGCATGTGTATGGTGGTCTGAACATTGTAGATTATATCCTATTCCAACTACTTGGGCTGCTTTGAAAACTGCTATGCGTACGCGTTGGGTTCCACCATATTATCAACGTGAATTGCTTCAAAAATTGCAGCGTTTAAGACAAGGAAAAAATTCTGTAGAAGAATATTATCAGGAATTACAAACTGGCATGATTAGATGTGGTATTGTTGAGGAGAATGAAGCTATGCTTGCACGTTTTCTGGGTGGATTAAATAGAGAGATTCAGACCATTCTAGACTATAAGGAGTATACTAATATCACTCGTTTATTCCATCTTGCTTGTAAAGCTGAACGTGAAGTGCAGGATCGACAAGCATTGGGGCGAACTAACTTTTCTGCAGGCCGACCTTCATCATGGACACCACGTGCATCTTCTACTTCAACTGCACCAGCACCTCCATCCGGTGCCACCTCCAGCCATGATACAAGAAAACAGGAACAACCACCATTATCTGCCAAGAGCGCACCTGCGGGGCCTGCACAGCGTTCTTCTTCTTCCATGGCATCAACAGGGCACACAAGTGATATTATTTGTCGTCGTTGTAAGGGAGGAGGTCATTATGCGAGAGAATGCAAATCTCCGCGTGTGATGATTGCTACCGCGGATGGTGGATATGAGTCTGCTAGTGACTATGATGAGGAGACTTTGGCTCTTATTACACGTGAAGAACATGGTGGAGATGATTCTGATCATGAGACGCAATACATGGCTCCTGAAGACGCTGACAGGTATGAATGTTTAGTTGCTCAACGTGTTTTGAGTGTGCAGGTCACACAAGCTGAGCAAAATCAGAGGCACAATTTGTTCCATACCAAGGGAGTTGTGAAGGAACGTTCTGTGCGCGTCATCATAGACGGAGGGAGCTGCAACAACTTGGCTAGCATGGAAATGGTGGAGAAGCTTTCTCTCACCACAAGACCACATCCACATCCTTACTACATCCAATGGTTCAACAACAGCGGCAAGGTTAAGGTAACACGTACTGTTCGTGTGCATTTTAGTATCTCTACATATGCTGATTATGTTGATTGTGATGTGGTACCTATGCAAGCATGTTCCTTATTACTTGGTAGACCATGGCAATTTGATAAAAATTCTGTACACCATGGTAGAAACAATCACTATACTCTTGTTCATAAGGATAAAAATATTACTTTGCTTCCTATGACTCCTGATTCCATTTTGAAAGATGATATTAATAGAGCTAATAAAGCAAAACAGGAGACGAATAAGAGTGAAAATCAGATTGTGGGAAAAGAATTTGAGCAACAAATGAAGCCTAATAATAAACCATCTAGTGTTGCTTCTGAAATTAAATTGAAAAGTGCATGTTTATTTGCCACCAAATCTGATATTCATGAGCTAGATTTCAGCAAATCTGTTTGCTATGCTTTTGTGTGCAAAGAGGCATTATTTTCATTCGAGGACGTGCCTTCCTCTTTGCCTCCTGCTGTCACTAACATTTTGCAGGAGTTCGCTGACGTCTTTCCACAAGACGTGCCACCGGGATTACCGCCTATTCGAGGGATTGAGCATCAGATTGACTTAATTCCCGGTGCTTCACTGCCAAACCGTGCACCATACCGTACCAATCCAGAGGAGACGAAGGAGATTATGCGTCAAGTACAAGAGCTTCTCGACAAAGGTTATATACGCGAATCCCTTAGTCCTTGTGCTGTTCCTATTATTCTAGTGCCGAAAAAGGATGGTACATCACGTATGTGTGTTGATTGTAGAGGCATTTATAATATTACTATTCGTTATCGTCATCCTATTCCTAGGCTAGATGATATGCTTGATGAATTGAGTGGCTCTACAATATTCTCCAAAGTTGATTTGCGTAGTGGATACCATCAAATTCGTATGAAATTGGGAGATGAATGGAAAACAGCATTTAAAACTAAGTTTGGATTATATGAGTGGTTAGTCATGCCTTTTGGGTTAACTAATGCGCCTAGTACTTTCATGAGACTAATGAACGAAGTTTTACGTGCTTTCATTGGACGATTTGTGGTAGTCTATTTTGATGATATACTGATTTATAGCAGATCTTTGGAAGAACATTTGGAACATTTACGTGCTGTTTTTATTGCTCTACGTGATGCACGTTTGTTTGGTAACCTTGGGAAGTGCACCTTTTGCACCGACCGAGTATCTTTTCTTGGCTATGTTGTTACTCCACAGGGAATTGAAGTTGACAAAGCCAAGATTGAAGCTATTGAGAGTTGGCCGCAGCCCAAAACTGAATCGTAGACATGCTAAATGGGTTGAATTCATTGAGACTTTCCCTTATGTCATTAAACACAAGAAGGGAAAAGAAAATGTTATTGCTGATGCATTGTCTCGTCGCTATACTATGCTTTCACAACTTGACTTCAAAATATTTGGTTTGGAGACCATCAAAGATCAATATGTGCATGATGCTGATTTTAAAGATGTAATGCAGAATTGTAAAGAAGGAAGAATGTGGAACAAGTTTGTCGTTAACGATGGATTTGTGTTTCGTGCTAACAAGCTATGCATTCCAGCTAGCTCCGTTCGTCTTTTGTTGTTGCAGGAGGCGCATGGAGGAGGATTAATGGGACACTTTGGCGTGAAGAAGACGGAGGACGTACTTGCTACACATTTCTTTTGGCCAAAGATGAGACGGGATGTTGAGCGTTTTATTGTCGATGCACTACATGTCAAAAAGCTAAGTCACGACTCAATCCTCATGGTTTATATATGCCTTTGCCTGTACCTAGTGTTCCTTGGGAGGATATATCTATGGACTTTGTTTTAGGTTTACCTCGAACAAAGAAGGGGAGGGATAGCATATTTGTTGTCGTGGATAGATTCTCGAAAATGGCACACTTTATACCATGTCATAAAAGCGATGATGCTGTTAATGTTGCTGATTTGTTCTTTCGTGAAATTATTCGCTTGCATGGTGTGCCAAATACTATTGTTTCAGATCGTGATACTAAATTTCTTAGCCACTTTTGGAGATGTTTATGGGCTAAGTTGGGGACTAAACTGCTTTTTAGTACTACTTGTCACCCCCAAACTGATGGACAAACTGAAGTAGTCAATAGAACGTTGTCTACTATGCTTAGGGCTGTTTTGAAGAATCATAAGAAAATGTGGGAGGAATGCTTGCCTCATATTGAATTTGCTTATAATCGTTCATTGCATTCTACTACTAAGATGTGCCCTTTTGAAGTTGTGTATGGTTTCCTACCTCGTGCACCTATTGATTTGTTGCCTCTTCCATCTTCGGAGAAGGTTAATTTTGATGCTAAACAACGTGCTGAATTGATTTTAAAAATGCATGAGTTAACTAAGGAAAACATTGAGCGTATGAATGCTAAATATAAACTTGCTGGAGATAAGGGTAGAAAACATGTTGTGTTTGCACCTGGAGATCTTGTTTGGTTACATTTGCGTAAGGATAGATTTCCTGATTTGCGCAAATCAAAGCTAATGCCACGTGCTGATGGTCCCTTTAAGGTGTTAGAGAAAATAAATGATAATGCATATAAACTTGAGCTGCCTGCAGATTTTGGGGTTAGTCCCACTTTTAACATTGCAGATTTGAAGCCTTATTTGGGTGAGGAAGATGAACTTCCGTCGAGGAGGACTTCATTTCAAGAAGGGGAGGATGATGAGGACATCAATACAATTGTTACACCCACAGCCCCTGCTGCTATACATACTGGACCAATTACTAGAGCTCGTGCACGCCAACTAAATTACCAGGTACTTTTGTTTCTTGGTAATGATTCTAATGTTCATGAGAATATGATGCTGCCTAAATTGGATACATTTGTTTTGCTTACAAATGAAGGGCCTAGCTTGGAGAAGGATGAACATTGGAGCAAGAACAAGCATGGAGATGATGGCATGCGCAAGGGGAACAAGAACGGAGTTACAAGTGATGATTTCAGGACTTTGAAGCCACCATAATGGGTGCATGAAGCCTTGGACGAAATATACAAGATGCCACTTCCTAAATTTCGTCCCGAGGCTATTTTAGGTGCTGCGTCACCTTATTATTGGGCCAGGCCCATGTAATTTCGAAATACATAAGTATAGGCTATTTTTAGAGTCCGTATGTGTGGGGAAACAAGAGATAGGGTTGATTTCGGACCCCTCCACCAAGGGCCACGAAATTCCCCCCTCTTCCTCCATATATACAGCCCTTAGGGCATCGTTTAGACTTTGGGATTTGTTTAGTTAAAAGTTAGCCATTGCAACTTCGTGTACTTCGTTTGTGTCCAACGACCAGACCAAGACCGCTTCCAGATCCCCACCATTATCAATACTTCATATATATTTGCAATATTCAGATTGCTTTATCATATTCTTGCTCGTTCTTCGATTGCTTGCAGGAATAGACCTTCGTGGTCAGGCTGACCGTGCTTCCAGCATCGTCAGTATCCTCAGGAGATTGGTTTAGCGATTGCTAAGGCGCAAAGGCGTGCACGTTTGTAGTCGGATCGTCAAAGTCGTCTCCACCAAATCGATAGTTATCATCTCATCGAAAGATCGGGACCCTCGCCTCTATCACAGCTCCACATATTTCTACACCGTGTATACGTACGTTCCCCTGGCAATCGCTTTACACAATCTTCAGAGTTATTTGACACCGCTGGTTGCCTGTCACCACCTGCTGCTTGGTAAGAACTTGTAAGATATTGATATTTGCTTTACTGTGAGCGCTTTACCACAACACCCTAGTAGTTCATAGGAACATTATTCTTGAATTTTGTTTCTTGTTTCTACTAATCATGACAGGTTCCGAAGATAGAAGTTCTTGGACGACGGACACATCTTCCCCATTACGAGAGTTGGGACAACACACACAAGCACATGGTCAGGTTATCTTTTTACCGTCATTTGAGGGTAGATTTAATCCTACTACTTATCTAGCTTGGGAGCTTGAAGTAGAACAAGTTTTTAGTCACCATGACTTTTCTGAACTTGAGCGAGTGCGAGCAGCCACTAGAGCATTTACTGATTTTGCTTCTGTTTGGTGGAGTGTACATTGTAAGAAAAATATTGATAACCAACCCACAACTTGGAAAGTTTTGAAAGCTGTAATGAGACAACAATTTTTCCCTCCTTATTATCATCGTGAATTGCTTCGCAAATTTGAACAATTTAAACAAGGCAACAACACTGTTCATGCTTACTACCAAGAGTTCAAATCTTATATGCATCATTGTGACATAGAAGAATCTGAGAATGATACAATGAATAGATTTTTTGGTGGTTTGAACCATAATATTCAGGCAAGATTTCAGTATATTCCTCGTTGCATTACTGGTATGTATGTCCGTGCCTGTACCTTTGAGAGACAGATACAGGAGGATGCATTAGGTGACCACAACAACTACTATTCCAGTTCATGCTCACCATCGCCGGTGGGTTCCTCCATCATTGCACCTCGGATTATGAGCGCGGCATCATCTCAAGAGTATGGTACATTGTCAATGTCCGTACCTACATCAGCTACATCTTTGCCACAAGGTAACAGTCAAGGTATTGATGATATAACTTCACATGAGAATGATGCATGCCTAGTTAACTTGAATGCGTCATGTACTGAGTTACCTGTTGATTTGAGCACACCACCTATTTTAGAGAATCTTGTTACTGTCATGAATGCGTCATGTGATCAAACAACTGAAATATCAACAATTTTGAGTGCACCCATTGAATTAACTGTTGATGCAAAAGAACTAATGTTTAATCATTTTGATATGGCCTCCAATCTTGGTGATGATTCTGTGTCCAATGACTTATTGCATGTTTGCTTATTTAAGCATGTTGTAGCATATAAATTTGATGCAAGTAAGGTTTATTCACCAAAGTTGGGATGGTTTAATGATGAACATTGCGAATCTTTTGAAATGAATAAGAGCTTCACTTATATGTGCAAACTGAGTTCTAATATTTTCATGCCTTCTACTTCTTGTGATAATTTTTTGGCTTTAGTTTTTATGAACTATGAAAGTTACTCATGTATACATGTGTCATACGTGCAAAAATCAAGGGAAGTTAAAATGGATGACATATACATATACAACATGTACACCTTGTCTCTTTTGTTAGCCACATTTCAGATTAAGCAACGCCGAGGACGGCTTTGTTTTCAAAAAGGGGAGGATGATGAGGACATGAATACCTTGGATACGACCAAAAATATTGCATATATGCATATTTGTGAGGTGATTTCTAATGCAAACTATTCAATAATCTATTTATGTTATCCAGAACAAAAATACTTCACACACTTTTGTGTTTTGTCTAATTGCAGGTGTATGGGACATTTGTACAATCCACATATGAAGATAAGGGAAAATGAGAAGTTTATGTTGTGTTCAAAAAGTCCTCTCACGTCACTTTTGGGCCAAGAGAAGATAGAGTCCAAGTCTCTCACGTTCTGGATTCAGATTCGGACTGCACAGACATACCTGACTCAAAACGCCAACAACTTTTTCATACGGACTCCGAATTGGGTGATTCTTTTTTTGTTGGAAACTTGATTTCGTGCTCTTTCCAACCCAATTGGATTCACCTTCAAATTCGTCCGGAGCATTGAGTTACGGACGAAACAATCTGACGTTGCAGCAGAATCCGAGTCAAACTACAAGCCCAAAGGTGTTGCATCATCTCCACTTGGGTCCATGAGCCTTGTACGACCTAGGGTTAGTTTTAGGCTGCCTTGGGACGTCCTCCCACCTCCTTCGCCGCCACCCCTTGCTCCTATATAAGTAGATCCATCTAGTAGCTTTTTCCTTGGGATTTATTTAGTTAAAAGTTAGCCAACGCAACTTCATGTACTTCGTTTGTGTCCAATGACCAGACCAAGACCGCTTTCGGATCCCCACCTTTATCAATACTTCATACATATTTGCAATATTCAGATTGCTTTTATCATATTCTTGCTCGTTCTTCGATTACTTGCAGGAATAGACCTTCGTGGTCAGGTTGATCGTGCACCGGCGTGGTCAATAACCTATGGAGATTGGTTTAGCGATTGCTAAGGCGCAACGTCGTGCACGTTTGCAGTCGGATTGTCAAAGTCGTCTCCACCAAATCGATAGTTACCATTCATCGAAAGATCGGGACACCCCCGCCTTTATCATAATGTCTATAAGCAACATAATCTCTCGAATTTCCTTCAAAAGGAAGTGCCAATGGGTTCAGAAACTTGTCTGAAAAATAGCGACGAATGATGTTCTTTGACTTTCAGGGCCAAAAAGTCCTGCTTAAGGCTGAATTTGAGGGTACTTCGGGCCTCCTAGCGCAAGCGGGGAGTATTTTTTGGATTCGCGCGCTCGCCGCGAGCAGTTTGAGTACTTATGGGTCCGACACGAACTCCGAATGATAAAATTATGACCGTTCTAGTGAACATCTGTCCATTCTATGGCAGTCCTTGAAAGTACTTCATTTTCTCGTGCGCTTTTTGCCCGATTGCCCCAAAATTTCTTGTCCTCTATAGAGGAGATATCATTTCTACATATATATTGACCGATGCCAGGAATGCCCTTTTGTTCTTGGCTTTCACGCGCATGACTTACAACATGCCATCCGGTGAAAACAAGGAGAATAAGGCATATAGCCGCTGGATTTTCTTCAATTTACGGCCAAATGAGATTGCCTGGATCATAAAGCATCTGCAGAAAGGTACGTTTGTCCCTACCAGGGGCGCTAATGTCTATAAGCAACATAATCTCTCGAACTTCCTTCAAAAGGAAGTGCCAATGGGTTCAGAAACTTGTCTGAAAAACTGCGACGAATGATGTTCTTTGACTTTCAGGGCCAAAAAGTCATGCTAAAGGCTGAATTTGAGGGTACTCTGGGCCTCCTGGCGCAAGCGGGGGGTATTTTTTGGATTCGCGCGCTCGCCGCGAGCAGTTTGAGTACTTATGGGTCCGACGAGGACTCCGAATGACAAAATTATGACCGTTTTAGTGAACATTTGTCCATTCTATGGCAGTCCTTGAAAGTACTTCATTTCTCGTGTGCTTTTTGCCTGATTGCCCCAAAATTTCTTGTCCTCTATAGAGGAGATATCGTTTCCACATATATATTGACCGATGCAAGGAATGCCCTTTTGTTCTTGGCTTTCACGCGCATGAGTTACAGCATGCCATCCGGCGAAAACAAGGAGAATAAAGCATATAGCCGCTAGAATTTCTTCAATTTACGGCCAAATGAGATTGCCCGGATCATAGAGCATCTGCAGAAAGGTACGTTTGTCCCTACCAGGGGCGCTAATGTCTATAAGCAACATAATCTCTCGAATTTCCTTCAAAAGGAAGTGCCAATGGGTTCAGAAACTCGTCTGAAAAACAGCGACGAATGATGTTCTTTTACTTTCAGGGCCAAAAAGTCCTGCTTAAGGCTAAATTTGAGGGTACTCCGGGCCTCCTGGTGCAAGCAGGGAGTATTTTTTGGATTCACGCGCTCGTCGCGAGTAGTTTGAGTACTTATGGGTCTGACATGGACTCCAAATGACAAAATTATGACCGTTTTAGTGAACATCTGTCCATTCTATGGCAGTCCTTGAAAGTAATTCATTTTCTCGTGTGCTTTCTGCCTGATTGCCCCAAAATTTTTGTCCTCTATAGAGGAGATATCGTTTCCACATATATATTGACCGAAGCCAGGAATGCCCTTTTGTTCTTGGCTTTCACGCGCATGAGTTACAGCATGCCATCCGAAGAAAACAAGGAGAATAAGGCATATAGCCGCCGGATTTGCTTCAATTTAAGGCCAAATGAGATTGCCCGGATCATAGAGCATCTGCAGAAAGGTACGTTTGTCCCAACCAGGGGGGCCAATGTCTATAAGCAACATAATCTCTCGAATTTCCTTCAAAAGGAAGTGCCAATGGGTTCAGAAACTTGTCTGAAAAACTGCGACGAATGATGTTCTTTGACTTTCAGGGCCAAAAAGTCCTGCTAAAGGCTGAATTTGAGGGTACTCTGGGCCTCCTGGCGCAAGCGGGGGGTATTTTTTGGATTCGCGCGCTCGCCGCGAGCAGTTTGAGTACTTATGGGTCCGACGAGGACTCTGAATGACAAAATTATGACCGTTTTAGTGAACATTTGTCCATTCTATGGCAGTCCTTGAAAGTACTTCATTT
Source organism: Triticum dicoccoides (assembly GCF_002162155.2). Taxonomy (NCBI): domain Eukaryota; kingdom Viridiplantae; phylum Streptophyta; class Magnoliopsida; order Poales; family Poaceae; genus Triticum; species Triticum dicoccoides. The sequence goes on from NW_021267104.1 coordinate 25,010, forward strand.
CTCGTGTGCTTTTTGCCTGATTGCCCCAAAATTTCTTGTCCTCTATAGAGGACATATCGTTTCCACATATATATTGACCGATGCAAGGAATGCCCTTTTGTTCTTGGCTTTCACGCGCATGAGTTACAGCATGCCATCCGGCGAAAACAAGGAGAATAAGGCATATAGCCGCTAGAATTTCTTCAATTTATGGCCAAATGAGATTGCCCGGATCATAGAGCATCTGCAGAAAGGTACGTTTGTCCCTACCAGGGGGGCTAATGTCTATAAGCAACATAATCTCTCGAATTTCCTTCAAAAGGAAGTGCCAATGGGTTCAGAAACTTGTCTGAAAAACTGCGACGAATGATGTTCTTTGACTTTCAGGGCCAAAAAGTCATGCTAAAGGCTGAATTTGAGGGTACTCTGGGCCTCCTGGCGCAAGCGGGGGGTATTTTTTGGATTCGCGCGCTCGCCGCGAGCAGTTTGAGTACTTATGGGTCCGACGAGGACTCCGAATGACAAAATTATGACCGTTTAAGTGAACATTTGTCCATTCTATGGCAGTCCTTGAAAGTACTTCATTTCTCGTGTGCTTTTTGCCTGATTGCCCCAAAATTTCTTGTTCTCTATAGAGGAGATATCGTTTCCACATATATATTGACCGATGCAAGGAATGCCCTTTTGTTCTTGGCTTTCACGCGCATGAGTTACAGCATGCCATCCGGCGAAAACAAGGAGAATAAGGCATATAGCCACTAGAATTTCTTCAATTTACGGCCAAATGAGATTGCCCGGATCATAGAGCATCTGCAGAAAGGTACGTTTGTCCCTACCAGGGGGGCTAATGTCTATAAGCAACATAATCTCTCGAATTTCCTTCAAAAGGAAGTGCCAATGGGTTCAGAAACTTGTCTGAAAAACTGCGACGAATGATGTTCTTTGACTTTCAGGGCCAAAAAGTCATGCTAAAGGCTGAATTTGAGGGTACTCTGGGCCTCCTGGCGCAAGCGGGGGGTATTTTTTGGATTCGCGCGCTCGCCGCGAGCAGTTTGAGTACTTATGGGTCCGACGAGGACTCCGAATGACAAAATTATGACCGTTTTAGTGAACATTTGTCCATTCTATGGCAGTCCTTGAAAGTACTTCATTTCTCGTGTGCTTTTTGCCTGATTGCCCCAAAATTTCTTGTTCTCTATAGAGGAGATATCGTTTCCACATATATATTGACCGATGCAAGGAATGCCCTTTTGTTCTTGGCTTTCACGCGCATGAGTTACAGCATGCCATCCGGCGAAAACAAGGAGAATAAGGCATATAGCCGCTAGAATTTCTTCAATTTACGGTCAAATGAGATTGCCCGGATCATAGAGCATCTGCAGAAAGGTACGTTTGTCCCTACCAGGGGCGCTAATGTCTATAAGCAACATAATCTCTCGAATTTCCTTCAAAAGGAAGTGCCAATGGGTTCAGAAACTCGTCTGAAAAACAGCGACGAATGATGTTCTTTTACTTTCAGGGCCAAAAAGTCCTGCTTAAGGCTAAATTTGAGGGTACTCCGGGCCTCCTGGTGCAAGCAGGGAGTATTTTTTGGATTCACGCGCTCGTCGCGAGTAGTTTGAGTACTTATGGGTCTGACATGGACTCCAAATGACAAAATTATGACCGTTTTAGTGAACATCTGTCCATTCTATGGCAGTCCTTGAAAGTAATTCATTTTCTCGTGTGCTTTCTGCCTGATTGCCCCAAAAATTTTGTCCTCTATAGAGGAGATATCGTTTCCACATATATATTGACCGAAGCCAGGAATGCCCTTTTGTTCTTGGCTTTCACGCGCATGAGTTACAGCATGCCATCCGAAGAAAACAAGGAGAATAAGGCATATAGCCGCCAGATTTGCTTCAATTTAAGGCCAAATGAGATTGCCCGGATCATAGAGCATCTGCAGAAAGGTACGTTTGTCCCAACCAGGGGGGCCAATGTCTATAAGCAACATAATCTCTCGAATTTCCTTCAAAAGGAAGTGCCAATGGGTTCAGAAACTTGTCTGAAAAACTGCGACGAATGATGTTCTTTGACTTTCAGGGCCAAAAAGTCCTGCTAAAGGCTCAATTTGAGGGTACTCTGGGCCTCCTGGCGCAAGCGGGGGGTATTTTTTGGATTCGCGCGCTCGCCGCGAGCAGTTTGAGTACTTATGGGTCCGACGAGGACTCTGAATGACAAAATTATGACCGTTTTAGTGAACATTTGTCCATTCTATGGCAGTCCTTGAAAGTACTTCATTTCTCGTGTGCTTTTTGCCTGATTGCCCCAAAATTTCTTGTCCTCTATAGAGGAGATATCGTTTCCACATATATATTGACCGATGCAAGGAATGCCCTTTTGTTCTTGGCTTTCACGCGCATGAGTTACAGCATGCCATCCGGCGAAAACAAGGAGAATAAGGCATATAGCCGCTAGAATTTCTTCAATTTACGGCCAAATGAGATTGCCCGGATCATAGAGCATCTGCAGAAAGGTACGTTTGTCCCTACCAGGGGGGCTAATGTCTATAAGCAACATAATCTCTCGAATTTCCTTCAAAAGGAAGTGCCAATGGGTTCAGAAACTTGTCTGAAAAACTGCGACGAATGATGTTCTTTGACTTTCAGGGCCAAAAAGTCCTGCTAAAGGCTGAATTTGAGGGTACTCTGGGCCTCCAGGCGCAAGCGGGGGGTATTTTTTGGATTCGCGCGCTCGCCGCGAGCAGTTTGAGTACTTATGGGTCCGACGAGGACTCCGAATGACAAAATTATGACCGTTTTAGTGAACATTTGTCCATTCTATGGCAGTCCTTGAAAGTACTTCATTTCTCGTGTGCTTTTTGCCTGATTGCCCCAAAATTTCTTGTCCTCTATAGAGGAGATATCGTTTCCACATATATATTGACCGATGCAAGGAATGCCCTTTTGTTCTTGGCTTTCACGCGCATGAGTTACAGCATGCCATCCGGCGAAAACAAGGAGAATAAGGCATATAGCCGCTAGAATTTCTTCAATTTACGGCCAAATGAGATTGCCCGGATCATAGAGCATCTGCAGAAAGGTACGTTTGTCCCTACCAGGGGCGCTAATGTCTATAAGCAACATAATCTCTCAAATTTCCTTCAAAAGGAAGTGCCAATGGGTTCAGAAACTCGTCTGAAAAACAGCGACGAATGATGTTCTTTGACTTTCAGGGCCAAAAAGTCCTGCTTAAGGCTAAATTTGAGGGTACTCCGGGCCTCCTGGTGCAAGCAGGGAGTATTTTTTGGATTCACGCGCTCGTCGCGAGTAGTTTGAGTACTTATGGGTCTGACATGGACTCCAAATGACAAAATTATGACCGTTTTAGTGAACATCTGTCCATTCTATGGCAGTCCTTGAAAGTAATTCATTTTCTCGTGTGCTTTCTGCCTGATTGCCCCAAAATTTTTGTCCTCTATAGAGGAGATATCGTTTCCACATATATATTGACCGAAGCCAGGAATGCCCTTTTGTTCTTGGCTTTCACGCGCATGAGTTACAGCATGCCATCCGAAGAAAACAAGGAGAATAAGGCATATAGCCGCCGGATTTGCTTCAATTTAAGGCGAAATGAGATTGCCCGGATCATAGAGCATCTACAGAAAGGTACGTTTGTCCCAACCAGGGGGGCTAATGTCTATAAGCAACATAATCTCTCGAATTTCCTTCAAAAAGAAGTGCCAATGGGTTCAGAAACTTGTCTGAAAAACAGCGACGAATGATGTTCTTTGACTTTCAGGGCCAAAAAGTCCTGCTTAAGGCTGAATTTGAGGGTACTCCGGGCCTCCTGGCGCAAGCGGGCAGTATTTTTTGGATTCGCGCGCTCGCCGCGAGCAGTTTGAGTACTTATGGGTCCGACACGAACTCCGAATGACAAAATTATGACCGTTCTAGTGAACATCTGTCCATTCTATGGTAGTCCTTGAAAGTACTTCATTTTCTCGTGCGCATTTTGCCTGATTGCCCCAAAATTTCTTGTCCTCTATAGAGGAGATATCATTTCCACATATATATTGACCGATGCCAGGAATGCCCTTTTGTTGTTGGCTTTCACGCGCATGACTTACAGCATGCCATCCGGTGAAAACAAGGAGAATAAGGCATATAGCCACTGGATTTTCTTCAATTTACGGCCAAATGAGATTGCCCGGATCATAGAGCATCTGCAGAAAGGTACGTTTGTCCCTACCAGGGGGGCTAATGTCTATAAGCAACATAATCTCTCGAATTTCCTTCAAAAGGAAGTGCCAATGGGTTCAGAAACTTGTCTGAAAAACATCGACGAATGATGTTCTTTGACTTTCAGGGCCAAAAAGTCCTGCTTAAGGCTGAATTTGAGGGTACTCCGGGCCTCCTGGCGGATGACGGGGGTATTTTTTGGATTCGCGCGCTCACCGCGAGCAGTTTGAGTACTTATGGGTCCGACGCGGACTCCGAATGACAAAATTATGACCGTTTTAGCGAACATTTGTCCATTCTATGGCAGTCCTTGGAAGTACTTCATTTTCTCGTGTGCTTTTTGCCTGATTGCCCCAAAATTACTTGTGCTCTATAGAGGAGATATCGTTTCCATATATATACTGACCGATGCCAGGAATGCCCTGTTGTTCTTGGCTTTCACGCGCATGAGTTACAGCATGCCATCCGGCGAAAACAAGGAGAATAAGGCATATAGCCGCTGGATTTTCTTCAATTTACGGCCAAATGAGATTGCCCGGATCATAGAGCATCTGCAGAAAGGTACGTTTGTCCCTACTAGGGGGGATAATGTCTATAAGCAACATAATCTCTCATATTTCCTTCAAAAGGAAGTGCCAATGGGTTCAGAAACTTGTCTGAAAAACAGCGACGAATGATGTTCTTTTACTTTCAGGGCCAAAAAGTCCTGCTTATGGCTAAATTTGAGGGTACTCCGGGCCTCCTGGCGCAAGCAGGGAGTATTTTTTGGATTCGCGAGCTCGCCGCGAGTAGTTTGAGTACTTATGGGTCCGACATGGACTCCAAATGACAAAATTATGACTGTTTTAGTGAAAATCTGTCCATTCTATGGCAGTCCTTGAAAGTAATTCATTTTCTCGTGTGCTTTTTGCCTGATTGCCCCAAAATTTCTTGTCCTCTATAGGGGAGATATCATTTCCACATATATATTGACCGAAGCCAGGAATGCCCTTTTGTTCTTGGCTTTCACGCGCATGAGTTACAGCATGCCATCCGGCGAAAACAAGGAGAATAAGGCATATAGCCGCTGGATTTTCTTCAATTTACGGCCAAATGAGATTGCCCGGATCATAGAGCATCTGCAGAAAGGTACGTTTGTCCCAAACAGGGGGGCTAATATCTATAAGCAACATAATCTCTCGAATTTCCTTCAAAAGGAAGTGCTAGTGGGTTCAGAAACTTGTCTGAAAAACAACGACGAATAATGTTCTTTGACTTTCAGGGCCAAAAAGTCCTGCTAAAGGCTGAATTTGAGGGTACTCCGGGCCTCCTGGCGCAATCGGGGCGTATTTTTTGGATTCGCGCGCTCGCCGCGAGCAGTTTGAGTACTTATGGGTCCGACGCGGACTCCGAGTGACAAAATTATGACCGTTTTATGAACATTTGTCCATTCTATGGCAATCCTTGAAAGTACTTCATTTTCTTGTGTGCTTTTTGCCTGATTGCCCCAACATTTCTTGTCCTCTACAGAGGAGATATCGTTTCCACATATATATTGACCGATGCCAGGAATGCCCTTTTGTTCTTGGCTTTCACGCGCATGAGTTACAGCATGCCATCCGGAGTTGGAACTATTTTTCTTCTGCGGATGACTCGAAAGTTGGGGAGTCCTTCTCTGTCACGACTCGGAGTATCGCGTGATCTGGAAATCGAGAACAAAGCAACAATTACTGGACTCGGACTAGGACTGGTGGCGGAGATGAATCTGGTGGAACTCGGACTGGTGGCGGAGATGAATCTGGTGGAACACGGACATGTGGCGGATATATGTTGCAGGTGAACTCGGATTGGCGTGATGGCGGCGGATATGTGGTGGCGTATATGGATTCGGATTGGTGGTGAATATGTGGTGGTGGTATATGGCAACAGTGACGATGATGATGCGGTGGTGATATATGGTAGCGGCGACGTGACAACCTGTGAACAGAACTCGAAACTCTAAAAGACTAGACGCTAAGACCAGCAACTTGACACGACGATGCAACCGCAAATTCAACAAAGCAAATACAGAAAAGATTATGCAAAGGCTCAGATTGGTTCGAATGGGATGAACTAACCTTAATTTTTTTTGGCTTTTTCGTGGACTATAGGTATGAAGAACAGACTCGATCTAAACTACAAAAACTGTAAAATCTCACCGAGCAACCTGGAAATCTGATACCACTTGATAGTGGCAAAGGTGCCCCGTCTTTCGATGAGATGGTGGATTTTGCTTTGGTGAAAGTCGACTTTGACGATCCGACTACGAACGTGCGAGGACGTCGCGCCTTAGCAATCTCTAAACCAACTCCGAGAGGTTATTGACCACGCCGGAGCACGATCAACCTGACCACGAGGGTCTGTTTCCTGCGAGCAAACGAAGAACAAGCAAGAAACTAAGATTGCAATCTGGATATTGCGAATATAAGATGAAAGCTTTATTGATCAAGGTGGGGTTCTGTGACGCCTTTGTCTGGTCGTTGAACACAAAC